>NC_056728.1:830349785-830422285 GCF_019279795.1 Protopterus annectens | reverse complement strand
GGAGCAGGGACAAAGCCAATGATTCTTTAGATATTCTTTAAGATGCTTTTTGAATAGATGTGTGGAGGCAAGTGAAGACAGTTCAACTGGAAGATGAGTCCAGCTTTTTCCTACTGTGTTGGAAAAGAGCGAGTCCCCTGCTTTGTTGTTTGATTTGACATTAGAAACTAGAGGTTTGCTAGCTGAGCGAAGTGTAGGGAGATTTTTGTAGGGGGTGATTAGATTAGTGAGGATTGGTGTATTATTGGGGTGATAGAGGATTTTTTGGGTTATCACAAGTTGCTGATAGAGTAGCTTATTATGCAGTTCAAGCCATCCCAATTGTTTGAGGTTATGACAGTGGTGAGTTCTATAGGGGGAACAGGTAGCAAATCTAGCTATGTTGTTATAACAGGTGGAAAGTTTATTCATGTTATTTCTAGATAGATTAGTATAAATAGCAGAAACATAGAAGAGGGTAGAGGAAAGGTGGGTCTGTGCAAGAGTAATTCTGGCTGGAGGGGTAAGGAAGGGCTTGATTCTATAGAGAGTGCCTAATTTTTTGTTGACAGTTTTTATTGTTGAATTAATGTGTTCATCAAAGGTAAGGGAGTTGTCAATTGTAACTCCCAGTAAGCGGGTAGAGGTATCAGGGACTATATTAGTGCCATTGCTAGAGGTTACTGTGAAGTTAGGGATAGACGACTTAGGAGTAGGAGCAAAGAGTAGTAGCTTTGTTTTTTTGGGGTTCAGAAGGAGACAGTGTTGCATGAACCATTTTTCAACAGTGTTTAATACTGATTGGGTTTGGAGTTGGAGAGAGTGAATGGATTTGGCAGAACTAATTAATGTCGAGTCATCTGCATATTGAATGCAAGTGGCTTGTGGAATATTGGTATATAGATTGTTAATAAATAATGAGAAGAGAAGAGAAGAGGACCTAAAATAGAGCCTTGAGGTACACCGATTGTCACTGGGAGGGAAGAAGAAAGGGTATTATTCCAAAGGACAGCCTGCTGTCTGTTTTCAAGATAGGATTTAAACCAAAGAAGTGATTGTGAGTCAAGTGATTGGGCTTTTAGGATTTCAATGAGTAAGTTGGGGTTCACCATATCGAAGGCCTTAGAGAGGTCTAAAAATAGGGCCGAAGAGAAAGTATTGTTGTTGCGATTTTCATTAATAGAGTTGGTGAAGGATAGTAGAGCAGTAGTAGTGCTGTGGAATGGTCTAAAGCCATGTTGGCAATTGGCAAGCAGATTATTGTGCATAAGGTGGTCAAGTAGCTGTCTATGTATGCATTTCTCCATTATTTTAGCAATGGGTGAGAGTAAGGCTATAGGCCTAAAATTAGATAGCTCAGTAGATGAGCTGCCTTTGTGTAGGGGGGTAATGTGGGAAACTTTCCATATGGATGGGATTTTGCTTTCAGAGATAGTTCTATTTATAAGGATGGAGATGGGGTAGGCAATGGCTTTAGCTGCTATTTGTAGGTATTCTGCTGGAAGGCAATCAGCAGACGGGGTGCAGGGTTTGAGTTTTTGAAGGAATTTAAAAATGAGGGATGTAGGAACAGGTTGTAAATGAAAAGTAGGAGTTGTAGGATTAGGGGTGTTAAGAGGCAATGTGGTGCTTGGTGGTATAGAATTTGCAAGGTTTAGAATGGCTTCAGTAAAATAATTATTGAAAGCATCTGGAATCTGGTTGGAGTTATTTTGGAATCCAGAAGGTGAAGGAGTTTTAGAGTGTCTTGGTTGAAGTAGTTTGTTTAATGCCTGACCAGAATTTTTGAGGTTGTGCTTTTTGGGATTGAAGGAGTTTAGAGTAATAGTCTTTTTTATCTCTGAGAATGTCTTTCTTGGTGGCATTTCTTAATTGTTTGAAATAAAGGTGATCTGATGGACTTTTAGAAGCTCTCCATTTATTCCAAATTTTATTTCGGAGGTGGATCTTTTGTCTAGTTTCCTTTGTTAGCCAGGGGGCAATTTTGGTCTTTAGGTGGGAGGATCTAATTGGGGCATGGGAGTTTAAGATTTGTATGAATTTTGTATTGAAAAAGGTTACTGCTTCATCTAGTTGGAGGTTTAGCATAGGAGACCAATCACATGCTTTGAGTTCATTTTGGAAGGATTGGGGATTGAAGAATTTTTTGGAGCGGCAGGTTATAATATTATGGAAATTAGGACAATGTGTTTTCTGCCTAATAACATAGGTTATCATGTGGTCACTAATATCGTCAGGAAGGATTCCTGGTTTATAGGTAGTAAGATGGCTATTGAGAAGGATCCAGTCTAAGGTGGTAGCTTTATTACTTGGTTTATGGATTCTGGTAGGAGTGGTAATTATTTGAGAGAAACCATATAGATTTATGTGACTGGTAGGATTGTGTAAAGAGCAAGTTATCCAGTCTATATTAAAGTCTCCTAGAATAATGGTTTCTTGAGGCAGGTGTGAGGAGAGGTGATAGAGTATGTTTTCAAGTGTATTTATATTATTTCCTGGAGGAAGATATATACAAATAACATAGATGGATTTGGAGTTGTTAACTTCTAGCTTGGCAGTTAGGATTTCTGCATTGTTAGTTGGTGGAAGGTGCATGTCAAAGGTGCTAACTTGGAGTCCTGTTTTGTACAAAATGGCTACTCCGCCGCCTTTTTTGGTTTTACGGTCGTTTCTTAGGATATTGAATCCTGGAGGAATAATTACCTGGTCAAGGGTAGTGGGTTTTAGCCATGTCTCTGTTATGCAGAGAATGTCAAAGGAATAAACTTGTAAGAGTGCATGAGGGTAGGTAGTTTTGTTGTTAATGCTACGGATGTTAAGGTGCGCTATCAGGAGGTAGTTAGATGGTCTATTTGTAATGGTGTGATTAGGTGTTGTTGAGTTATTTGGGAGATTGTGTATATGAGTATTGGGACCGGGATTAGGATGAATATTGCCGGCTAATAGAGGGTGTTTTTGAGGAAATTGGATACACTTTAGAATTTTGTAGTTAGTGAAAATGGACCGTTTGACGTGGAGGTAGGTTAAGTGGGTAGGTCTATGATACTTAGGAAGTAGGTATGTAGAGGTACAGGTTATATTACTATGTTGTAGAGTATGTCTTAGGGAATTAGGGAGAGTTTGTTGGTTGGGATAGTGTTCAAGGGAGGTCAGTGTGTAAGGTATAGTGAGAGCTACAAGAGTTGCAGTTAAGAGTAGAGTATGAGTAGAAACTAATTTCTGTGTTGGATCCATTAGGTTAAAAGAAAAAATGGTAAGAATCAGTGAAAGAGAGATGGAATGTGGAGGTATGTGGGAAGGGGGTGGAGAGTGGTATGGAAGAAAAAGGAAGGAGGGGGGAGAGGAGAGTTTAGTGTGTAGGTATGAAAGAGATGTGGGAGTGGAAGTAAAGAAGTGTGGTGGATTGGGTGAGATAAGGGTTAATAAAAAAGAGTAAAAAGGAGGAGGAAGAAAAAGTTTCTATACTGTGTAGTGGTTTAAGGTAGGGTGAGGAAGGAACAGGTGTTGTAAGTAATCCTAAGAATAGTTAAGAAAGGAAGTTGCAGATGAGGGGGGTGTGGTAGAAGTGTGGTAGGGAGCTTAGATAGGGGAAAGAAACAGGAAGGGAAGTGGTAAAGGAGGTATATAGTTAGGACCACTGGGGGTGGGTGGAAATTGGGGGTAGGGTAGGGGAGCGGAGTGAGCCCGAAGGGCGAATGGAGCGGGTTAGAGCAGGTAAGTAACAGATTTCCTGGAGTCAATCAGAGAGGAGGAGGAAAGCCAGAGACAGATGCAGTAGTCCAGGTAAGTATTGAGTGACTTCTGTAGTTCAATGACAGAAAAAAGGGGGGGATAGGATGAAGGATAAGACGACAGAGTGGTAAGGGAAAGAAAAAGAAAGGCTAAAAGGATAGAGAGGAGATCTTAAAGAGAGTGAGAAAAGAGATTAGTGGATGGGCAAGAGGTACGATGAGAAAAAGGGGAAATCAGGTAGGGGAGTAGTATCATTAAATTAGGAGAAACCAGAGGAAAGGAAATAGCAAATAGGTAGGCAAACAGCGCCCCCTAGTGGTCAATGAGCAGAATGCGGGATAAGTTAGAAACAAATAGTAGCTAGAGGTGGCTCCGACAGATAGGTCAGGGAGGGGGGAATACACCGCAGGTACAAGGACAGGTAGGGGTCTGGCTGCTGGCTATCTGACTCAGTGCCTAAACAATCAGTAAAGCTGGGTAGGAGATATCTAGAAGGTTAGACTAAGTTTACACAATGGTTACAGAGAGGTTAAGTGTAAATGCATTTTAATGTTTAGGATCAGGGAGTAAACATACTTTCTTATCTGATTGGCTCAAGAAGGATTATGGTCCTAATGAGCCCGCAGAATTAGATGACCTCACGTTAGGATGGCTTGAAGGCAGATTTTTGACAGGGTCCCTTAAGGCTATGCAGGTCCTTTCAGTAGAGAATAGGGGTCAAGCTAGGCAGAAGAGAAAGATACAATAGTCATTAGGAGTGAGGGCAACAAAACAGTGAAATCAGTCCCTTAATTTCAAGTAAAGAGCAGACAATGCAGACACTAAGGCAACAGTATTGAGTTAGCTCAGAAACATTCATGAGGCATTATCAAGAGACAATGTCATCATCCTTAGAAATAGTTGAAAAGAGACTAATTGTTACATGGAAAAACAAAGTACTCCTGAGCAAACAAAATCTGCTTACTTCTATTCGGAAAATAAAGTTCATGCACAATGTCTGACTGTATAAGAAACACTAGGCACAGTAGGTTGTACAAAACATTTGTAAAAACAAAATGATCAGGCCTGCCTTATATTGACAAGGAAATTGATACAGTGAGTAGAAAAATACACACTGTGAAAATAGTGCAAAAAACAAGAAAAAGCAGTTCTGAAAAGTGTAATGCACAACTTCTACATGAAAATAGCCCAAAAACAATTGATACTGTTCATGAAATAACATGGGGAGGTACAGGTAGCCAAATTGTATGAAAGCGCTTAGGAGTATGATTAAACGCTAATGTGGAGGAACAACCTTAGGGCAGCTAACAACATGGGAGTATAAGATAGAGAACTAGGCTTGGAGGGAGGTGCGGGAGCCCAATACTGCAAGGGGAGATTCAGAGTAGGACAAAAACACTCTCGCAGAAGGGCATAGGTGGGACAGGTTCCGCCAGACGCTGAAAAGGAGCAGTAAAAACAAAAAAGAAAAAAAGGAAAAAAAAAAACTTATTGAAGGATATACAGCTCTTTCAAAAAGAGCTGTTAGAGAAAAAAAAAATAATGAAACCTTACAGAAGGGTCAAACAAAACTGCTTTTATTAAAGAGCTAACATTAACAAAGCAAAAATAAAATAATGAAACCTTACAGTAGGGTCAAAAAACCGCTCTTATTAAAGAGCTAACATTGAGCGGTATATTCCAGAGTAAAAAACGCTCTTACAGGCGAGCGTACTTAGGGTGAAGAAAAAAGAGAAAAAAAGAGAAAAGACGAATGAAGCCTTAAAGTAGGGTCAAAAAGCGCTCTTATTTAAGAGCTAACCTAGAGCGGAATACTACAGAATAAAACGCTCTAACAAGCGAGCGTACTTAGGGAAAGGAGTTAAAAGACAGCACAGAAAGGAGAAAAAGATACGTAAAGGAGGGAAAAAGTGCACTTACAAGGGGCGTATTTTGTTGAGGTTACCCCAGGAGCCAAAGAGCTACTCTAACAATATGTTGGACGTTTAGAAACTCTTTCGTAGTAGTAGTCCTATTATACCCCAATGGAGTGTGCTTAAGCAGCAGTTAGTACAAAGCTGGAAAGATGCAGGCAAGAACGCCAAAGAATTGAGTAAGGTGTATCTGCCTTAAAATGTGACAAGGGCATAAGTGTAACAGTAAAGGATGCAAAAAAGGCTACTGCGTCACTGATTGAAACAAGGTTAAAACACAGGTTAGTCAACAGAGCATTTAGATGTGTAGCTTGCCGATATCAGATGCAGTTGGGAAAAGCATTTGAAAAAAAACCACTTAAAAACAGGTTAAGAGCGCACGTGGCAGGTAGTGCTCAACTGGGTCGCCATTGAGAAGCCCACTAACCTTTCATATAGAATAACAGACGACCAGTAAATAATCAATTCACATTCATTCACTTGCAATAGTTGATAGAACAATAGTAAAAAAAAAAAACATTTCGTCTACAGCTGTCTGCGAGAACTACCTCTAGAGCAGTATGGTGCGAGATAAGTGCATAGACAAAAACATGGACACAGTACTCATTTATAATCAATAAAAGCTACCAGTGTACGCTAAAGTCGTACTGTGGAACAAATGGTTAATAGTGTACTAAAAAATGAGTGTACTAAAAAATGGGTAATCTAGCATCCATTTACCTACCGAATAAAAAGCACTAATTAACAGAAAACTTACTTGCCTAACACACAAACGACAGGGGCCAGGGACGCCAAGCAGCCAGTGCAGGTAACAAGAAAGAAAAGATGGCGCCTATCTGGACTTCCCCCTTATATGCCCTAGGGGCAGGATGTGAGGTGGGCGGGGGAGGAGGCAGAGGAGGCAAGAGCAGATAATGGGGGAGGGGTATAAACCATACAATGGAAGGAAGAGAGGCAGGCTACATAGGACTATACAAGTAGCAAGAATGTACAGATAGGGAGGGGGGAGGAGGAGTATGTAGAAACAGAGATTACACAGGAGCGAGGAGGATGGGGGTAGGAGTGGAGCAGGTAAGTAACAGATTTCCTGGAGTCAATCAGAGAGGAGGAGGAAAGCCAGAGACAGATGCAGTAGTCCAGGTAAGTATTGAGTGACTTCTGTAGTTCAATGACAGAAAAAAGGGGGGATAGGATGAAGGATAAGACAATAGAGTGGTAAGGGAAAGAAAAAGAAAGGCTAAAAGGATAGAGAGGGGATCTTAAAGAGAGTAAGAGAAGAGATTAGTGGATGGGCAAGAGGTACGACGAGAAAAAGGCGAAATCAGGTAGGGGAGTAGTATCATTAAATTAGGAGAAACCAGAGGAAAGGAAATAGCAAATAGGTAGGCAAACCCTCTAGTGGTCAAGGAGCAGAATGCGGGATAAGTTAGAAACAAATAGTAGCTAGAGGTGGCTCCAACAGATAAGTCAGGGAGGGGGGAATACACCGCAGGTACAAGGACAGGTAGGGGTCTGGCTGCTGGCTATCTGACTCAGTGCCTAAACAATCAGTAAAGCTGGGTAGGAGATATCTAGAAGGTTAGACTAAGTTTACACAATGGTTACAGAGAGGTTAAGTGTAAATGCATTTTAATGTTTAGGACCAGGGAGGAAACATACTTTCTTATTTGATTGGCTCAAGAAGGATTATAGTCCTAGTGAGCCCGCAGAATTAGATGATCTCACGTTAGGATGGCTTGAAGGCAGATTTTTGACAGGGTCCCTTAAGACCACGCAGGTCCTTTCAGTAGAGAAGAGGGGTCAAGTTTCTTATTTGATTGGCTCAAGAAGGATTATAGTCCTAGTGAGCCCGCAGAATTAGATGACCTCACGTTAGGATGGCTTGAAGGCAGATTTTTGACAGGGTCCCTTAAGACCACGCAGGTCCTTTCAGTAGAGAAGAGGGGTCAAGTTTCTTATTTGATTGGCTCAAGAAGGAATATAGTCCTAGTGAGCCCGCAGAATTAGATGACCTCACGTTAGGATGGCTTGAAGGCAGATTTTTGACAGGGTCCCTTAAGACCATGCAGGTCCTTTCATTAGAGAAGAGGGGTCAAGCTAACACACAAACGACAGAGGCCAGGGATGCCAAGCAGCCAGTGCAGGTAACAAGAAAGAAAATATCTTCATTCCGACAAGCAGCATTATTTAATGGCATCAAACACACAAAGGACTCTACAATTAAAAAAAGTGCAGCATTCACACACAGTAAGTCCAAGCATTCACACACACACACACACACACACACACACACACACACACACACACACACACACACACACACACACACACACACAAAGAATACAGCAGCTGGAACACTCAAAAGTAATAATTTAACTGTATTTTTTCATTTTATAAAACGAACACTCGCACCTAAAAATTTAGCATTCACTCACAGACACACACATACAGGGACTAAACACAAACCCATAAGCAGCTTGCATCTAACACCCGCGGACATTACAAAAGGCGATAACGGCAGCAGCATTGGAAAACAAAACAGTACACAGTGAATACGCCATAATTACAAAACTAGCAGCAGTAAAAAGTATATATTTCAATACTACAACAATCTAGTTAAGCACGTGGATCACAGCAAAAATAACAGAACACAAACTCCTAGCGAAAAACTCGTGGGCCCAAGACATCTTAACTATTAATGCAGTAACACTTATCCTAATTAAAAATTATATTTCTTGCCTAAACTAAAACTCACCTTAACTCCAAAAAGACAGAAGGCCGGCAAACGTTTGTAGTCCTTCAGTAGAATGTCCCCGGCGTGATTCACTTCTAAAGAAAGGGAGTTCCACACAGCAGATACTGCGTTCTATTAGGTTTATGGAGTGGGCTGGACAAGATAGCTCTGACATCACTTTCTGGGAGGTTCACTGGCTACTTGTATAGAACATGCTAATACGGGAGTGATGTCATCGGTTTGTGGGAGGGAACTCTTTAGTAACTACTACAGAAGTGTAGTAGTCCTGATGTCAGCAATTCAGAGCCAGCTAGAGGGTTTTACAGGGCGGGATTAATTCAGTTTGAAACGAAAACGAACATACTATGGAAAAAAAAGCGTGCGAAGAGAAAAACAGTGGAATAAATAATTTTTTAGACCTACTGTGTAAATTTATGTTTGCAAGATTAAATAAAACGGATGAAAAGATACAGCAAGTTGAGGAATGTGATTTAATATCGCATTGTTCTCCTTTAAACTGTTTCTTGTGAATGAAGTACTTGTATCTGATGAAGTTCGACTATTTGGTGTGGACGAAAAGCGCTTTATAATAAATTAATTAGTTGTTCCAGGTGTGATGCCTTATTCTTTGAGATTTTGCTTTAGAGAATGTTTGGCTCATTGCTTTAGAGAATGTTTTTCCTCACTGTTTCTTGCTTGCCTGACAGTCAACCTACTGCCTCCAGGAAGTCTGATAGATTATAAAGAGTACCTCAGACTCATATGTATTTGTTTTCAAACCATAAAGCAGCTCCAGCAGTAATTTCTCTATCCAAAAGTGCTTCTGCTAAAGAGATTGCTGCTGCCAACCCTATACACTGACAAGAAAGGGAAAGATTTTGTTAAGTTGGGGAAGAAAGTGTACTCTTTTGCTACTTCAACTTTCAGGGTTTTAAATTGTCAAGCTCATATGTTAAAGTCTTTACTTTTATTTTTTGCTATCATGCAAAAGTTATTTGTTAACCTTACTTCCTCTGAGGTAAAAAAGTTTTTGAATGCCTCTTTAAGCTCCATGTTTCATGTTACTAAGTATGTTTTAAAGTGTAAATGTGACCAAAATGAACGACCTCCTCACCCACAAAATGAAGTTATCCAAAAACTGCTTGCAATGACAAACACCAACTCAGACACAGGGTATTTTAATTACTTTTCGTCCTTTAATCCAAGAACTTCATCAGAAATAAATACCCCACAAAAAAAAACTATTTATACTGAACAATCAACAAGTATAAAATCAATCATCCAAATCACTTGATAATTAATTGATACAGGTCTTAAAGTGAACCGTCATAAAAAAACTTTTTTCGTAAATTTAAATGTTTAAATAACTGTAAAAACAAATAAAAAATAAAAAACAAAAAAATACAATAAATAATCTGTGTCTTAAATACTTCACTATTGATTTCATAACCTCAGCATTTGCAGAAAGCATTTTATGTTTACTGTCTCATTCAGACCTGGAAACTGATCAGCACCCAAATGAATTTGCCATCTACTTTCTTTACATATGAGTGCTGTCTTAAAGTCTCCACAGAATATACCTGGAGAAGCGTGATCTACCACAAAAATCAAAAACTTTTTGTAATTTACACAATTAGCTGCATGCCTAGCTAAGGCATTGTTGGAATCCTGCAAAGTGTATTTGAATGTAATCTTCATGCATCTCCTTATTTATTTCAAATCTGTCATTTCATTGGTGAAATCAATGATTTTCTTTAAAATGACTAGCATCTGATAGCTATCTGATTGTCTAAACCTAAGAATGTTAAACAACAACAGATAGCACCCCATCCCTTCAGTTAGAACAGTCAGGCATGGGACCTCATAGTCTAAGTACCCCAGCTTGGGGGACTAGCAGAAAAAAAATACTTATTCTGTTTTGAACTATGGACTTCTATGTCACTGTTAGTGGAATGTGCCAAATCTTGAATGGACTGTCAGACAAAGGTGGCAGGTGGTAAGAATTAGCTAACCTCAATGGCACCATGCAGAAATGACCACTCTTTAATACACTGTACACAACTTTCAAGGAATGTCGTTTGTATAGAGAGATAAGACCATAGTATTGACTGATATGTTAAATAATCATAAAGTAAAAACACTAAATAAGGGAAGCAGAAATATCTGCAGTTGGACATCTCTTTACAGATTTTTTATAACATTTGTTGTAGTAGTATTTCTACGAAGACATCAACAGAATGACCAGAAATACCTGAAGGCTTTACATCAAAGGTGATGAGTACTTTGACACTGGCAATGATGTCTGTAGACAAACTTCCTGTGTAAAAATGAAAATTAGTTAAAATGACATCAAGAAATAATGTGATAATGAGTATACATGATGCAGTCAAGGGTATGCTGATGAGACGGGCATCAGCCAGCACATTTGCATCTGTGACATTCACTAGGACATCATTGGGAAGATAACAAAAACAACAGAAATGGCCAAACAGCTTTGGTCAGTGACACTATTAAACATCAAGTATATAGTCCAAGTGTAAAACCTTAGTTCACTACAGTTTCTTAGAAGGAATGTAGGCTGGAGAATCACTAATTATGGGAACACATGTGCTCTTGACCTCATATATAGTTTTTATGCAGTGTCTTATCACAGGCCAATAGTTAGCACTATGGCCATTTAGTATTATTTGCGAGGCTTGATGAAGCATATGTTTGACACAGTAGCATTCACTACTAACCTCAAAGTAAAAGTATGCCAACAATGTCCAAGATATCAGCATGGGATTTTAAAAGGATGATTCCAGCATGCAGTCTGAGGATTAGAAATTACAGTTGTGTATAGAGTTTTTAGTAGAATCTATAACAGAAGCAGCCATTAAAAAGGAATAATTAGTACAGCGTATAAAATATTGCATGATAACTAATATAAGAATCAATCAGAGGTGGTTAGAAAGAATTGGGAAGAGAGGTTGGATAAGCAATTCACAAAGAAACAATGGGAAGATATATGTATGTCTCCCAAATATGCAACAAAATCAAGAAGACTTAGGATTTTTGCTTGGTAATGGTTACATAGGTATTTTTAATACCACAAATAGACTCCATATAATTTTTCCTCAGGTAGACAGCAGATCTTAGAGGTCTGATGGGGAAGAAAGAGATAATTGGGAACATATTTTCTGGGGGTGAGGTGAGTTGGCAGAATTTAAGGATTCCCTGCGGGATACACTGTCAGAGATGCTGGGTGGGCAGATTGGTGTGATGATTGAGATGATTCTTCTGAGCTGTAATACAGAATCAGAATTGCCTAGACATGGTAAGGCCTTGCTGTGTCTAATTATGGTGGCTGCCAAAGAAAGCAATTACTAGAAAATGGAAATAAAAATCTGGACCAACTATTCTAGAAGTAGTGAACATAGTAACAGAGATAAAACAACTGGAATTGAGATTTTCAGAAAAGGATAGGAGCAAATTACATAGGAAAAATGGGAATTGTAGGAACAATATATAAATAGGGGAGGAATGAGGTTTAAAATGAGGCAGGACTTAAATGAGCTATGTACTCTTTGACTGAAAATGATTTGATATAATATAAGTGATGTATAATGTTTGCAATTGGGAGTGTCAGTATGGTTTGTGATGTAAAATGCTTGTAACTAGGATTGTGTTTGTGTTTTGTTTTTATTTATATAAATGTATGATTGCCTATGCCGTAAGTGATGGTTTAATAAAGAGTTTTTTTGTTTAAAAAAAGAGCAGGAATTGAATAATTTATCTAATGTTGCTTAGGTTATATAATATATAGCAATATATTTGAAGTATAATGTTTGTAAATGTGAACTTGTTAATACAGTTTGATTGCTTTTACATAAATGTAAATTAGCATATGTCACAAATGATACTTTAATAAAGGTGTTTAAAAAAAAAAGAAAGCACGGTTGTGTAAATAAACTTCTTTCTGTTTTAATACTGAATAATGAAGCACTTTTCGTTTGCTTCCAAAGCAAACTTCTTCAGATTACAAGTGCACCTTACAAAAATGCATTTAAATACCAACAGGTGATACTCTTTACCTATCACCACGAACTTCTTCTGCATAAATACTTTAAAGAAACACTCACACATTAAAACTACTACTCACTACTCCAAGATTAAATTATAAGCAGCAGTAAGCACAAAACAATATTAACTCACATAAAAACTAAACCTATCTAATGTATACTAATTAGCTAAAAATCTTATCATTTTAAACGTACATCAAATTATAATATTACATTCTACAATTAGATATAAAAATGTTCAATATTTAAAAACTGTCATTCTCATGAGTGAGACACACCAAGTTACATAAATGAAATACAAAACATTTTCATCTTTGCAAACTTTTCAATTTCAAAATACAGCTGATAGAACAAGCTTCATTTAGTTATAAGCATTCAGTCTAATTTGCCACAGCAATTCTAATTCTTCTAAACGTAAGGGTAAAGGTCAACCCCTAATATCTATCGCTACCTGATCTATAGCCATAAATCTAAATTTATAGTCTTTGTGCAACTGTATGTGTTTAGCTAGTGCGTTGTCAGTTTTGCCTTTAGATATTGCATACTTATGTTCATAGACCCTATCTCAGAGTCTCCATTCTGTTTTTCCAATATAGAATGCAGCACAGCATTGGCATCTAGCTAAGTACACCACATTTCTAGAATTACAGTTGAACCTCTGTTTTAATTTGAACTGTATGATATTAATACTGAAATTATTGGTAACGTCGTTATATGTACAAAAAGTACAGGCTTCACATTTGCCCATACCTGTTATTTTGGGAATAATTCTATGTTGTTGTTCTAGCTAGCATCTGGCGTTTGTAAAAAGGTTTCTAATTTCTCTAGGGTACACAGTAAACGAAAAGAAGTCAGAACTTGTGCCCTCACAACAGATTACATTCCTGGGTGCCAGCTTAAATACAATGGCCCAGATGGCTTATCTCACGCCAGACAAACAAATTCAACTAACTCAATATTTTCATTTACTGGCAAAAAAAGTCCCATCTCTCCGCAAGAAAAATTCTGCAGGCCTTGGGATTCATGGCGTCCTGCATACTACTAATACCATATGCCAGACTGCATATGAGGAAATTACAATGGTACCTAAAAAGTGTTTGGACTCAACACTCTCACAGTTTAGAAGCAGTAATACCAATGATTCCCTGCCTAGAACAGGAGTTTCGATGGTGGGCTCAGGCATGTCACCTAAACAAGGGTCAGCCTTTTACCCTACCCAGAGCCAGGCAGACTCTAACAACAGATGCTTTGGATTATGCCTGGGGAGCACACATGGCAGGAAAATGCATTCAGGGCAGTTGGACCACAGACCAGATGCATCTTCACATCAATCAAAAAGAGCTGTTGGCTGTTAAAACTGCCCTAACAGCTTTTAAGGACCTTCTGCATCCTGGACAATTATTATTAAAGACAGACAACACCACAGTAATGTGGTACATAAACAAGCAAGGGGGCACTCATTCTTACCCCCTATGCAGGCAAGCCATGACCTTGTGGAACACAGATCTAACATATCAAGTTCATCTGCAAGCACAATTCCTGCCAGGAAAGAAAAAATGCTCTGGCAGATGATCTAAGCAGAAATATCATGGACCCTCACAAATGGAAATTGAATCCACAAATCTTCAGCATGGTAACATAGATCGTTTTGCCTCCCCACTGAATTGCCAACTACAAAAATTCTGCACAAGGACTTATCACACACAAGCATGGAAAGTGGAGGCTCTTTCGTTCAGCTGGAAAAGCCTAAAAGTTTATGCCTTCCCACCACTGCCTCTCCTTTCAAAGGTACTCCTAAAAGCCAGACAAGAAAAACCACAGATGATCCTGATTTCTCCATACTGGCCATGCCAGCACTGGTACCCAATCTTAAAGAACTTAACTCAAGGACCACCATGGATTTTGCCTCAGATTCCACACCTTCTGACTCAACAAAACAATCAGATCCTGCATGGTCAGCTCAAAACCCTAAACCTGGCTGTAATCAACAATCCTAAAACACACCAAACACTTTATTGCAAAGCTTTCAGGTCTACACCCTTCATCAGTACTGATGAAGGGTGTAGACCCGAAAGCTTTGCAATAAAGTGTTTGGTGTGTTTTAGGATTGTCGTTTGGATATTTTGAGCAGTGACACCATTGCTTTTTAGATTCATTAATCAAACAGGCAACACCTCTCGCTAAAGCTGTTATGGATGTCATCTTGGAGGCCAGAAGGCCTAGCACCAGGAAAGCTTACTCAGAAAAATGGAAGAGATTCTGCGCCTGGAACCAGGCTCAAAGCCTTGACCCTCTTGTCCCAAACATTGCATAGATTTTTACAATACTTAACTGAGATGCTGGACAAAGGCCTATCCTTCTCATCAATTAAGATCCATGCCTCTGCCATTTCAGCACATTACAACATGGATCCTCCTTTATTCTCTCATCCCTTGCTAAAGCAGTACCTCAGGGGGGAAAAAACATAAGACCACCCCGGACAGCACCAACACCAACTTGGGACCTCAATTTCGTTTTGGAAAAACTAACCCTGCCACCTTTTGAGCCAGCCAATACAGCCGATCTAAAATTTTTATCATGGAAATCAGCTCTGCCCCTGGCAGTAACTTCAGCATGAAGAGTCTCAGAGCTACAGGCATTAATGGCAGTGGAACCTTTTATAATTTTTCATCAGGACAGGGTTTCTTTAAGGACAAACCCTACCTTTATGCCAAAGGTGGTATCTAGTGTGGCTCTTAACCAAACAATCCACTTGCCAACTTTTTATCCAAACACTCAGAATAAAGGGGAAAAACTTCTGCACTCTTTGGACATACACAGGCAGCTACGCTTCTACTTGGACAAAACAAAAGCTTTCCGGAAAACTGAGCAACTGTGGCATATGCTACAGGATCACAGGGCAAGGCTATCTCAAAGCAGACTATATCCAAATGGATAGGACACTGTATTCGTTACTGCTACACACAGCATGGAAAAATCAGTCCCTAATAACATTAGGCCACATTCCACCAGGGCAACAGCCACTTCAATAGACTTTCTCAGAGGAGTACCTACCAAAGAACTTTTGGAGGCAGCAACTTGGAGTTCAGTGCATGCCTTTACCAAGCATTACCACTTGCCTCTTTACTCTTAATCCAGAGCAGGATTTGCCACTGCAGTTCTGCAGGACCTCATAGCCAATCCTCATAGCCACACAAAAACATACTCGGAGGCTCTAAATAAAAATCTGCCTAAACAGCAAAGACCTCCTAAGCAGATATCCAAGCAACAGCCACCCCTCAACAATACCCACAAATCACATATCTCACAAAATCAGTGTGCCTCACAGTCACAGCCCTTAAGGCCAAACAACACACCAAATACACTTGTTATAGGTGACTCTATTGTCCGGCACACTGATGTCCCGCTCACCAGACTGAACAAGGAGAAGGTCACTGTAAGCTGCCTGTCGGGTGCCAGGATCCGCCACATAATGCAAGCACTCAGGTCACTCCAAAGCAAGTACATGTATGACTCCGTCATTGTCCATGCTGGTGTGAATGACCTGAGACGTACCTCCCTGGACTACATGAAAAGAGACATAGAGGAGCTCTTTGACCATGTAGCCCAGGCTGGTATGACCCTGACCTTGAGTAGCATCTTGCCCTCACCCAGAATGATGCCACAGTATAAAGAAAAAATTATCAGTTTCAACAATTGGCTAAAGTACTGGTGTCATTCAAATGGGATCCAGTGCCTGTCAGCCTGGGATGACATGCTCGACAAGCCACGTTGCTTCGCTAGGGACGGCTTGCACCTGTCACCCTTAGGCTTTTGTATACTGGCCAAGGCTCTTGCCCCCCATAGTGCCTTTTTTAGGCAAGGCTCAAAGGACAAACCCACCTCCATAGACAACCCAAAGATAAAAAAACTAAAGGTAATGCTACTCAATGCCAGAAGTCTAAACCTCAAGATGCATGCACTCGAGACTCTCCTCAGTATGGAGAAAATCGATGTCTGTGCACTAACAGAAACCTGGTTCAAGGCTCCTGAGAGCACCCCAGCACTACCAGGTTATAACTCATACCATGCGTTTCAGCCCCAAAACTCGGACCGAAGCACAAAAGGAGGGGGAGTATCTATATTCATCAAAGATACCTACACCTCCTGGTTAGTGGCACTGCAAGAAGCATCGGAAACCATCCATGTGCAACTAACAGCGGGCAAAACTGCCTTTCAGTTTGTAGCCTACTACAGAACACCCTCCCTATTACAGGAACCCCACTTGGCATTCCTGAGAACACTGGAGAATATGAAGGTCTCTCCAAACACTATGTTATTGGGTGACTTCAACTACCCAAACATTGACTGGGAAAACTACTCAAGCCCAAACACCCTTGCCCAACAGTTCCTTGAATTTATAAACTCTAACGCAATGGAACAACTGGTCACCACTCCCAGAAGCGGGAACAACATATTGGACCTGGTCATCACCAACATAGGGACTCTATGTTCCACACCAGAGGTAAACCCCTCATTGGTAAGATCAGACCATAAACAAATTTCCCTAGAAATCCATATCCCGTCCCCACCCCCAGCCAAGGAAATCACTGTAAAGAATTTCTCAAAAGCCAACTTTGCACTTCTCAAGACTGAGGTGGAATCCTTCAAAGCCCCTGGGCCAGAGGATAATACAGCCCAATCCGCAGAATCCTTTACAAATGCATTCTATGAGCACCTGCAGGAATGCATAGATCGTGCTATCCCAAATAAAACCAAGACTCACTCCTCCAAAAACAGGAGACTGGTCTGGTGGACTCCGGCCATAAATAAGCTATATAACAGAAGGAGGAAGCTACTACATGACAGAGAAAAATCCCAAAAAGGGAAGGCATCTCTGATCAGTATTAGCAAGAAACTTCAATCTCTCATAAAATCATCAAAGGCCAGTTTCGAAAGAAAAATTGCCCTAGACACTAAAGATAATCACAAGGCCTTCTTTAGTTATGTCAGGAACATGGGTGGAAACTCCCAGATATGCTCTGAATTGTTGCATAACGGTACAAAATATACCGAACCTACAGACATAGCCAACATCCTGGCAGACAGATTCAGCGCAAACTTCTCCCCCCTCCCCCCCCAAAGGAGCAAATGCCTATCCCAACTGAATGTAACCTCCCCGACATCACAGATGCACAGGTGAAAGCTGCCCTCTTCAAAGCAAAAAACACAGCATCTGTGGGACTGGACGGTGTCCCAGGCTGTGTCTTACATGAGCTCCAAGAAGAACTGAACCCTCACATTAAGTCACTGTTCAAACTAAGCCTTACTACAGGATATGTACCCAGAGAATGGCATACAGCTACAGTGGTCCCACTCCACAAAGGTGGTGCCACAACGGACCCCGGAAACTATTGCCCCATAAGCCTGACTAGTCTGGTCTGTAAAGCTATGGAGCGTATTATCATGGAACTCATAAACAAAGACATTGGGAGCCTCCAGACACTGGACCCTACCCAATTCGGCTTTGTTAAGGGCAGATCTTGCCTCTTAAACCAAGTTGATTTCTTTGAAACAGTTACCAAAGCCATAGATGAGGGCAAGGTAGTCCACACAGCCTACCTGGACCTCGCAAAAGCCTTCGACACAATACCCCACTCGGGCATCATAAATAAGCTTACCAGCTTAAATATCAACCCCTATATCACAAGATGGGTTGCAAACTGGCTCAGAGATAGAACCCACATGGTCAGAATCGCAGGTGCCATGTCCGAATCCAAACCAGTTACAAGTGGCATCCCACAGGGCTCAGTTCTGGGACCTCTCTTGTTCAGTATATACTTCTCTGAGGTTCAGGCTAACATGGGGGGATTATGGCTGACAAAGTTTGCAATGACTGCAAACTGGGGGCCATAATTGAATCTCCAGCTGACACAAGCATCCTGCAAAAGGGTCTCACAGAGACAGATGCTTGGTGCCAGAGCCACGGCCTCAAGTTAAATGCTAAAAAGTGCATAGTCATCCCCTTTGGGAAAAACAAGGTGCACACAAATTACCACATAGGTGGTAATCCATTAAGTACAGAAGAAGTAATTAAAGATTTGGGGACCAACGTAGATAGTAATCTCTCCTTTGATAATCACGTTGCCAAAGTGGTTAGAAAGACCTTCTATATAGCCCACCTTATCACAAAATGGTTCGCATCTAGATCACGAGAGGTCATTGTGCCCTTCTACTCGTCACTCATCAGGCCCATAATTGAATACAATGCCCCTTTTGGGATGTACCTTACCCGACACCTGCAGCAACTGGAGAGACCCCAAAAGTACCTCACCAAGAGGATCATGGGCTACAAATAGATGTCCTATGCAGCTCGACTAAAGAAACTCCAGCTCTACTCAGTTGCTTACCGCCTACTCAGAGGCGATCTATGCCTGACGTACAAAGCCATGTCAAACCCAGAATTAATGGACATGCTCCACCTCAAAATCCAAGTCCCTTAGAGCTACATGCTCCAGGGACCTAAACCTCAGCACAAAATAAATAGGACATGCTGGAGGGACAGATTCATTTCCCAGAGGCTCCCTCACTCTGGAATAGAATCCCAATTCATGTTAGACATAGCCCCTCGCTGACCCTCTTCAAGCGAAATTTGGACGCGTGGATGGGAAATCGCAAATTCACCCCTGGGATCTCTCCTGTGTCCCTGCTAGACAGAGGCACAGTAAACTAATCTTAAAAGGGTACCTTCTGTGACCTACTTTACAGAGGCACAGTAGGCTAATCTAATAGGGAGGCGGAAGCCAAATACACTCTGGCTAGGCTTATAAATGCCCTAGGGCAGATAGCCTAGTATCTACCTATGAACCTATGAACCTAACTCTTTATAGACCAGCCACCCAACCTTAGCTTTGGGATTCTACCCAAGTGTAATGACTGCAGCAGTGTAACACGATGAACATAGTACAGTTTTGTACCTACCATAAATGTAGATGTTCGAGTGTTCACACTGCTGCAGTCCAGGTTACCCTCCCTCCATCCCCTCTGAACTAGCTGGACTTATTTATACCTTTCTACCCTTTACAACCTTTGAGGTGTATTTGCTTGTAACTGAAGGTATTGTTTTTATTTTATATGTACATTTTTTATTAGCAATATGTATTGCCTACCTACTTGGGGGCACCTGACATCTGGGGCAAGAAAAACTGAAGAAAATGGCGTTGGATGCATCTTATATACCCCTGGCACACTGACGTCAGGGAAGAGGCGACAGCAACCGACGCCGGACAAAGACTTTGGAACTCTGGCCGACTGCGGGACCGCCTGATGGCAGGGTAACCCAAGCGTAATGACTGCAGCAGTGTGAACACTCGAACATCTACATTTATGGTAGGTACAAAACTGTACTTTCACCTACCTGACACCCCTCTACAGCACTCATGACTAATACTTACTGTGAGCGCAGCTGGGGTATGAACACACCCCTACACACTGCCCACTCTCCCCTTCTTGGGACACATGTCGTACATTTTGTCAACCCATGTGTTATTACACTTGTACAACCTACTGTTCCGTGTACAGCTACATCCTGCTCGCATCGATAACCAAGGGTTCACACGTAAAGTGAATTTTTGGTGTCCCACAAGGGACCCTGCTATTCATGTTTAAAGTGTAGACCTTGCAGATCTCTCCCACTGGTACTTTCCTGCGGGTGGTTTGGAAAGCAGCAGTGTATTTATCTTTATTACTTGTCTTTATGTCTGACCGGCCTAGCTGGGCGGTGTGGGAGGTAAACGTTTGTTTATTGGACCTCCCAGTAACATATGCCCGGTCTGAACATATGTTACCCGTAATTGCTGTAAAGTAACCTAGTTATGTACATGTGTATATCTGCAATGACATATATGTTTTTTTTGTGTATATGTATATATATCAATAAATGTTGTATGTGTGTGTGTATATATATATATATATATATATATATATATATTTGTATATGTGTGTGTGTAGATATATATATATATATATATATATATATATATATATATATATATATATATATATATATATATATATATATCTGTGTGTCTGTTGACCAATACATTTCCCGGACAAACACACTTACGCATGCATATTGGGTTTTATCTCTGCTTCAACAGCATACTATTGCCTTAGTCATTATGACACCGACACTTCACTCTGGTTAACTTGTAATCGGTATATAGCACGTTATATAGCAGACAGATGTCGCACTTTGTTCACGTATGGAGTATCGCTGATAAATGTGATGTGATACAGTGTCATTTGACCTATTCCTCGTCTGCATAGCCTATTATTCCTGCTACTGTATTTGTTTCTGTGCACATTCATAGTATTTATGTCAATAAATGGAGTGCATGTGTTACAGAGAATGTACGTCAACATATTGATGTCTGCATGTTGTTGTGTCTTTCGGCTTTTCCCCCTTAGGGGTCGCCACAGCGGAACTCTGGTCCGCTAATGATTGGCAGATAGGTTTTACGTGCCGAGTTGCCAGCCCTGACGCACAACCTTCAACGAAGGTACGCCCATTCACACATGTCTCCACACAGAAGACGCTCTAGCTGAGAATCACACCTACATACTAGCTGACCTACACGGGCCGCTCCATTGCAACCGGCGTAACCAACCCTGGCACTCCTGTTTCCATAATCGCATAGCCATAGTTTCTCCAGCCCACCCGTGTTGAGTTTCCACGCGTAACAGCCATTATCCACCTGATATCACAGCCATGACACACCTTTACACATTGCCCTCTTCAGAGCGTTAGGGGTCCTACACACATTTTGTACTGCCTCGTGTATTCACAGGGTCTTCCGCCATTTATATTTGCACATACGTGCCTTTCCTGGTGTTATGGATTACGAACATTTGCGGGTTACAAGTGTAGATGGTCACAACATGAACTACATTCCGTCTGTGTGTAATGTTGATGTAACTGTTCAACGATATTATGGCCACTGGTATAACCCTGCCTCTGGTGTGAATAGCGGTGCTCTGCTCACTCTTGGGCAGCTTTATCTGACATATGCTGCAAGCACTATATAATACCTTAGTTGCTCTAGATTCCCTTCACAATCCTTGTGTATGCTTTCTTCTTTCGGCGTTCATTCTATATATATATTTATATATATATATATATATATATATATATATATATATATATATATATTTTTTTTTTCATATAGTTCTTTATTTTATGTCTGTGGATATATATCTATGCACACATCTCTCTCTCTCTCTCTCTCTCTATATATATATATATATATATATATATATATACATATACAAGTTACATCTGTACAAAACAACATACATTTGCTATGCTGGGAGCTGCTTACACCCACGCAGGCACACTTGCATATCCTTATTGTGAGTTACATATGTTTACTGCCACTTCTTTGTGCTTACGTGTGCCTTATTAATTATGACAGTACCACTTTGATTGATGGAATCCGGTTAACGGCCCCATGCAAAACACACGTTCACCTTTAAATGTTTAAATGTTGGCTTTACAGCACAGAGGCATTCATTACACAAAAAAGATGATATGTGCTATAGTCGTACTTGAACCGGGAATGCCTTTACGTTAGGCGGATGCTTGAACCCTGCACTATTGGTGTTCTGCTTCATTTATATGTATACCCATGGTTCATAGTTACCCTAACATACGCCTCACTGCTTCACTTACACAGCAGGCATCCATTCTCCTGCTGGGAAAACCACAGTACTACACATACGACATTCCCTATTCCCTACCACTCTGGACCCGTGCTGCATGTTTACTCACTCCAAGGATATTCAGAACTCCAAAGCTTATAGTCCTGGCACATACGTGTGTTTGATTGTCAGGGTGTTCATGTGGTTATCCGGGTTTAGGCTTGTCCGACTGGTGACCGGAACTGCCCTGTACCTGTTCAAATGTCAGACGTAGCACATGGACAGAGTTGGTCCCAATTTTAACATTATACCTATGTTTACAGATGAAGGGGTTTGGGCACCTCTGACCAGATTATTATGTTGGCACTACATAATATAAGGTGGGGGGTGGTTCCACTACATAATACAGGGTGGGGGGTGTTTACACTGGTGTTTTCCTTCACATTTGACTATTTCATTCATTCATATATATGATGAATATTATTCTGGACATCACTTATGACTTCACTACAGGTATGCAATAGTACTGTCAACAAATGTGACAGTTGGTTGGTGTACATATGTGTACGGACCTCTGTAATACTCAGGGACTACTTTCAACAGTGACAGGAACAAGGCAATGACAAATCAGGGACAATCACGGACACTTCTACAATATTAGTACTATCAACTTGAAACGTGTTGACAAATTCAGAGCCATATGTATTAATACTTATTTTCTGCAGTTAAAAGCATCTATTACTCTTAATTATTGTCATTAGTCATTCAAGTGTCATTCAACACCTTTCCTCCAAAGGTCACTGGATTTGTGAGTGATTAAGAGGCTGGCCAGTTATTGTGCGATTGCTCTGACCATTGGTAGGGTTGCCACATTTTCATATGTACAGGATGGGATATCTTCTGGACACACCAGATTGTTTAAGCCAGCACATACCCACGGTCAGTACGGGGTTTAGAACATTCATTATTTTCCTAGATGAGAGCCTATTCCTGTAGCACTTTAGTTGCTTATTCTGTTTCTTGTACGATTTACATATTTTACATCCAGAAATAACTGTTTTAGGCAACTGTTACATGAAATATGGTACATAGTTATTTCCTACAATCACAGGACATTTGCCATTGTATCATTCTTGGTTAGGACACACCTAGGAACAAAACAAAAAAAGCCAGCAACTGTGGGCTGTAAAAACTAATTTATTAGTTAAACATTCAAAAAGCTTCAGTTAAGAATAACAGACCGGTTTTGGCTTGGATTTTACCTAGCCTTCCTCAGTGTAAATATACAATAGTCAACTGAAGAGATACATATTAAGAGAATTAATTGGTCAGCGCCTTAATCACCTTATTTCCTAGTGCCACTATTCGACTGTGTACAATATATTCTCTCGATAATTCATTTGGGGAGACGTGCATCACGGGCAGGTGTTTGATGCTGGGTAGTAGGTTCTGCATGACCGTCTAGAGGCTGAACAGTCTTGTGAACCACTACTGCACATACAGCTTGTGTCCAGATGTCTACAGGAATGGACATCATGTCGTGATACCAAGTCTGATGTTTACACAGGATACTTATCCCATGAGGGATATCCAAAAATTGAGCAAGCCAATTACTGTCTGTTCTTTTGGATTTATGAAAATGTGTTAGGGTTTTACATGCAAGGGATACATAGTTTGCAATCCTGACACAGCCTAGGGTGACACTGCCTACTACATATGAGTAGTGGTCACTATGTGTAGATATGGCTGCACCAAGCTAGAAGCCCGAGTATGGCTGGATTTGGTGGAAGTTCAGGAATGGGGGCGGGTTGTATGCTGTAGAGGGGATGATGGGTATTCAATTATGCATCCAGGTGTGTTGCATTTGGATGGTCCAGTTCCGTCCAGACCATTCTGTGGGTATGTGCTGGTGACGTGTCTGTACATGTGTATCGCACATTTTAATATTCATATGTTTGTGTGATTGTGTTCTGCAGTATGGCCTGTCAGGTTGTATTGCGGATGTGTATGCTTGTTCTTTGTGTCTCTTTCTGATTCACCCGCTGCTCCCTCATACACCTCCAGTTCACCTATTGTGCATCCAACACAGTCTCGCCTTTGTGGATTATACCATTACCCATCCCCCCCACACACATATTCCTAACACTCCATCCATCCCTTCTTTGGTTGATGGCCCATGGCATGGTCAAGGGAGCACGTTGCATATACTACATATGTCAGGTACCTGTATGGTTGTGGGGACTACCCTGGCATTTTTCACCTTCCTCATGCTGTACATCAAGCACATAGGTACACGCAAATACTTATCTTTCATGACATGGTAGATACACCCGGGTAATACCCGTTCAACTTTGACACATCCTGACAAGAACGGATTGGACTGCATATGGGCGGATTTTGGCCGAATGCTCTGATCATTGGTAGGGTTGCTACCTTTTCATATGGCCAGGATAGGATATATTCAGGACACAAATCAGATTCTACAGGACAACACATACCCACAGTCAGTACTACGGATAATACTTTTGTTTTATGCCTACATGTTTGCTTATTGTTGTAGCAGTTTATATACTCCTTCTGTTTCGTTTACGTGCTTATTCTATTTCTTGTAACATGTGGTATGTTACATACGGAAATAACTATTGTATGTGACTATTACATGTGATGTGGGACATAATTATGTCATACGGTCGCAGGATATTTTACATTTATAATGGTTTTGGCATGGACACAACTGCCCAGCTGTGTACTATCCCTCACAATGTGGGACAGGTGGTAACCCTGACCATCGGGCTAGACGTAGCTATTGGTGACGCGCTAACATGATGCATTTCACTTCCACTTGGTATAACTATCTACACTGCATTAGAATACGGGCACACAGTTTTAAATGTCATTTGTTCGAGGAATGGAGACTCGATATTCGCTAACGTGCATTTGTGTTTGCTTCTTAATTTTGTGTTCGCAAGAACTGTCTTGCATGCTTTGCATACGTTTCAGTATCCACGGACACTGACAGGTGTGATTATTATTGCAGGCAGATTGTAATATTCAAGCATTTTAGGTTGCACATCAACAGCCAACATTTCCACGCCTCCGTGCAGCACTTCGACACGCCCCATGCACTCGTGCTCATTTCCTATGCACATGGCTGTGGCGGCAGCGCGCCTTCATTAATATGCATATGGTGCTACTGCACCATCTACACGACACACGGTCGGCGCAAGCCTAACGCCGGCCTTGCGCCGAGCTTCATGAATCTCGGGGCTTGGTTATTTGGCCCTTTGCTTTGCATGTCTTGCCTTTTATGTTGACAAGACAGAATGGGCCTTGAAAAGGCACATATGAGCCCAATTCTAATATTTTGAAAGGCAATGCCAACAATGGGCTATACAGGCATTCAGTTGCTTGTGCTGCCTTCAAGGAATTTTCTTTTAATTTGGATAGGATAGACCCCAATCATTGGGGAAGTTCATGGGAAAATAAAATAGAATACAAAGGGTTGATGTGGTAGCTCATGATGAATGCCACTGAACTGATGGGTTTGAACAATGATATTTCTTTATTGCTTGTATTAAAACAGAGGGCAATAAAGTTATGATTTCTGCAGTGCCCTTCCATGGTTATGCTGTTATAGTATGTTACAATTTGTTATTGTTTATTATGATGAATAATTTTTAATGTTGCTTTTAACTTTGTCATTTTTAATTCTCAAAGTTTTAATATTGTTATTTAGGTTTATCAAATATTGACTATATTAAATGTCTTTTGGTGTTGTTTTAACTCTGTGTTTTTCAAGAAATGATGTATGGTAGTCTTTACTAACTGCTAGCTATTTCTAATTAATGCATATCTATTTCTTTAAGCAAAGTAGGCAGCAAGGTTCAATTAATTAGGTTTAATTAACTTTGTGTTATTTCTAATTGATTTTAGTTTTGAATTTGTCTTACTAATCACATGACCTTTGTAAGAGTTTTGATACTTGCTGATACTTGCATGTATTTTTGTTCTGATGTAGTCCACTTGTATTGTATGGACGAACGCTATCACTCAACAAATGTGTCTTGGTAATAAACTTTTCTTTGGTGACGTTTTGGAGGCTGCTTATTTTTGAGATACTTGTTTGGTTCCTGCTCTGTCTGTGCACTTAGTTTTGATTATTTACTTTGTGGAAATTATTTAGATTTCTTACCTAATTATAATAATGTTGTTTTTACGTGTGTGTGTGTGTGTGTGTGTGTGTGTGTGTGTGTGTGTGTGTGTGTGTGTGTTGATTCTGGATGATAAAAGTTAATGTGCGGTCACTATAAGTGTCAGGAAGGGAGCCATTTGTTACAATGTTGTTAGGGGTGTTAGGCTCCAATTAATTGTGGAGTTATTATTTAGGTTTTATTTTACATGGTAGGTATGGAGATGAGCTAGGTAAGACCAAATCAGTTGATGGTGATACTTGTTATTATTAATTACTGATTGCCAGCCAATTAAGACATAAAGTGTAATAGTTTATTGTTGGATCCTTAAAGAGGTCTAGTGGAAGAACTCTTCAGAAATGTGAATTTTGTTACATGTAGTAAGTATATACCATTTTACATAGGCTTTTATGGTTAAGTTTATGTGTGGACATGAGGATGGTTACATTAGGTGTGGATATGAGGATTTAATCATTAATGGTAACGGAGAGCTAGGAGAATGGAGACAGTGAAAACCCCCACTGTGTTTAGGAATTTCTAAATAAATCATTGATCTGTTATATTCAGCATTGACTAGGTCAACTGTTGTATATAAATGTCCCATTTGGGATGTAGCTCAGTAGAAATATCAAGCAACAAGAAAGATCTCAGAGGTTCTTAACTAAGATGATCACTGACTTAAAAGCCCTAAGTTACCAGAAAATACTGGAAGTGCTGGCCCTTTATTCAGTATTTTATAGACTCATGAGAGAAAATCTATTCATTGCCATTAGGGACCCATTGATACTGCATCTCTCACATATTCCCAAAATTATGACAATCAGAGATCTAAAACTTCATCAGCAAATAAATAAAACATGCTAGAGAGATGGGTTCATTATGCAATGTCTTCCTCGCCTCAGGAATAGACTCCTACTGTAAAGTAAAGAATGTGATGCATTATCTTCTTTCAAATGGGAACTGGATGATTGAGTGGGTATTTACAAATATTCACAAATTCACCCTTGATTTGACTGGCCTTGTCCTCCTCAAAAAAGGAAGTACAGACTAACGGTGGCTACTACCAATGTGTAAACTGTTTTTTAGATACACACACATATATATATATATATATATATATATATATATATATATATATATATATATATATGTATACAGATGTGCGTGCTTACACACACACACACACACACACACACATACACACACACACACATACACACACACACTTATATATATATATATATATATATATATACAGACCCACACACATAGATATTTTATTTTTTTGTCTGTTTTACTGGGGTAGTAGTTACATTTCCATTTCCATTAATACACTAACCGCAGTTACATTTCTGTTTACATTTATACACAAACAGTAGTTTTTACATTTATACAGATAAATTCTAAGAATTTAGAGAAGTGGAAGTGACTAAGGAGAAAGCACACATGCAACTTAGTGGATTGTACAGGCAGCAGTTATGTATTAAAATTGTTTTGTCATTTAAGTAAGATGTTGAGAATATTATGTTTAAGGAAAGTATTTGGATAATATTCTACAGTGAAAAAGTTTTAACCCTGTGATGAGCATGCACAGGACCAGGATTAGTTAAGATGTTTAAGCAGTGGTTTAAAACTACTGAGTTTGTTGGAGAGTTTTATTTGTGTGGGGATACTATTCCAGAGTTTAGTAATGCAGCGGGAGTAGAGCGAGTCTCCTGCAACATTATTTGACTTATTTGTAAGTAACAAGAATTTATTAGAACGGAGGTCCCTTGCTGGACAGTAGGGTAATAATACATTTTGCAGTGTAGAGAATTTTTCTGAATGATGAATGGGTTTGTGTGCTGTAGTCAGTTGTGAATGTGCAATACAGTTATGCAGTTCAAGCCGGTTTATTTGCTTTAAGCTAAGACAATGGTGGGTTATATGAGGGAAACTGGTGGCATATTTAGCTATTTTATTGTAGCAGGAGGCAAGTTTCTTTCTTGCGTATTGTTTATGTCTGTTAAGATAAGAGTGGTGTATAAGAGAGTTGGCAGTAAGAAGGCAGTGGCTAGAGGTTTTCTTGAAGTATCTGTAAGGAATCCATTGATCCAATAAAGGGAGCTAGTTTCTGGTGTGCACATGTAATGGTGTGCAGTGTATGCTGGTCATATTTGAGATTGTCATCTGATATAATGCCTAGACGTTTGCTATGAGTTACAGTTTCCATGACAGTATTATTTGCTGACTTTATGGTAGAATATTGCTTTTGATTTTGGCAACTCTGTGAGATGCAAAGCATTAACTTAGTTTTCCTGGGGTTTCTTCAGTAACAGTGTAAGCATGAAGTGATGTAATAGGCTAAACAGGGCATTATGCACAATATAGTTGTAGAAATATTTCCATGTATCAAGTTTTAGTAGTAGTATGTGACATGTTGGTATGTTCTTATCTCTTTGGGAGAGTGGTGTCAAGTAATGTATTATAAGCAATGCATTTCCAGTCCGAGACATTTGCATATGCATCCATATTAAGTTGGATGCTGGCCTTAAAGGGGAAGGAATATGCAGTCATGAGCAGCAAGGTCATGCTCAAGCTTTTTAGTAAAATCAGTATGTATTACTTGTGTGACTGAGGGTGTATATTAATCAGTGGAAGGATAACCATCAAATGATAACATAAGGAAACCGTAAAACTGTGTTCTTTGACACTAATCAATGTGAGTATTAATGGGCAGTTTGTAATACCAACAACAATTGGTATAAAGTCCAGTAACAGAATTGTACCAAATTTGATCTGGAGAGTCTCACCATCTGTGCATAACTGACATGGGGACTGCCTCACAGCCCTGCTAGATATATCCACTAAGTATGACATTTATTGTCACTGAAGTAAGGCTAATTACCAGAAGTACCACTGTTGCAGATTTAATATATATTCTAGAGAGGAGTCACATCATCATTGGTAGTTATTAGTCAGAAAAAAAGGTTTGTTTTGCTCCCTCACCATACATCTGCATCACATACCATTCTGTGTATTTGCAGTTTATTTTAGTGTATCAGAATATATTATCAGTCAGCAGCTATGGTCACCTTAGGCCTGTGTATAACATTGATTACAACTACATATTGCAGATATAATTATAGGTTATGCAGTGAATGACACAAGAATGGTATGAACTGTAATTTATGCCAGACAGCATACTCAGTGTCACTAACTGACAAGGTTACATAGTGGAATAGCTAAAGAGTGAGCCATGCTGCTGCAGCATATGTATCATAACTTAGTGAAATGAAAACCAAAAGAAAAAAGGTCAATATATAAATAGCAAAAGCATTCTGTTTCCCCATAGATGGTGATGTAACAATGCACTTTAAGTGTGAATATATGAATACCAGCTACCATAAGTTTTGTAAGTTATTTCTTATTTGTGAGTTTATAACTGGGTCATTGTGCTAGCCTCTTCCTGATTTACTCATACCTCATGAAGGGGACAGGCTGTTTGACAAAGTCACAAGATGTTCTTCATAAGAATCACTACTGCAGTCACCTAAGCTCTATGGGTTATATCCTGCTATAGATATAACAGCCTGCCAGCTTCCACAGTTTCAGGGCATCTTCCATTCATAAAAAACATTAGTCAGCTTGAGCTGAGCTGACTAAAAGACAGCTTTGGGTGCCAAACCCTTCAGAGCTTTCATACCAACAGGGAGACAGAGACTAAAACCCTGAAGAGGAGGATGCTAGGGAAATAACAATAAATCTCCACACCCTGGCATAAAAAAACATAAAAATTAAAATGGATGGAAGGAGGGAGTGGCTATGCAGCAGTGATCATTTGAACATCTACTGTTGGTTAAGTTTATTTACGTGACTGTCTTATCTTCTTCATAAGGATCACTGCTGCAGTAGCCTAATCTATATGGGTATGTATATTATTGACTGTCATGACTGGAAGCAGAAGTATGAGGTCCAGGAGCTCCTGGAGAATAGTCCAAGCAAAATCTGTTGTAGACATGGAGAAGGAATTTACTTTATACTGATTTGTAAAAGTATGAGCAGAGGAAAAAGCCCTGCTTCTAGAATACTACTAGAATTCAACCCTTTCCAAAAAGACACAGATGAAGCCATGGTCCTGGTAGAATGAGCCTTGGCCCTGCCTGGAATAGTTTTGTTGTGGTGAGTATAACAAAAGGCAGTAGAATGAGATAAGCATTTGGAAGTAATCAGTTTTGACTCAGGTTATGCTAATGTTAAGTTGTCAATCTCGCCTTCATTCTTGCTGGATGGGTTCGGAGCCGATCCTCGGCTCCGACTCGGCACTTGCTTAGCTTGAGAACTCCTTTTACCAGCTCGAGGCAACCCTATATCCCATGATGCAAGGTGAGACTACCTCAGATCTCGTTTGCCGCTTTGTGAAGAGGTCTCTTTTTTGCCAGCTCAGGTGAGTTTGAATTTTCAAACATTTTAGTCAGGGTTTTTTTCTCTCCCTTTCTTCTTTATAATCAGTGTGTATTTTTTTCTACAGCCCACCCTATTTCCCCTTTAATTAAACTTCCAAGTTATTTTGTAAGTTAATAATTTTTCAGTTAGGCCTAGGCCTCTCTTTCTTAATCCCTATCTGTGTGTGTGTGTTTGGGATTAATAGTGTGACTGGTCAGTGTGTGTGTGTGTTTTTGCTTAGACTATGTCTAGGGAAGGAAAGGTCTCTGGCTTCAAGAAGTGTGACTCGTGCTGTCAGAAGATGTCTCTGACAGACGGTCACACTTCTTGTGTTTACTGCCTCGGGCCTTTACACCTGCAGGACTCCTGTGCTATATGTCATTCTTTTAGCCAGAGAGTCCTGCAGGAGAGGAGGAACAAGTTAATCCTCCGTGGCTTATTAAAGCCAGAAGGTTCACCCTCTAAAAATGGGTCGAGTAAACCTTCAAAGCCACCTAAGGTTCAGGCTACAGCGGTTAAGCCTTCCCTGGTGGCTCCGACTCCTTCGGAGTCGAGATCGGCTCCGGCTGGAGCCGATCTTTCTTCCTCTGATGTGGTAGTGTCGGTTCCTACCGGCTCCGACACTCAGTCTACAGTTGCCTTGTCGGCTCCGGCTGGCGCTGACGTGTTATCCAGTATCGGAGCCGAAAAGCCTTCGGCTCCATCTGGAACCCAGAGGACGTCGGCACCGATGGCTTCTTCCAAGAAGAGATCTCGGTCCCCTTCTTTGGAGTCGATCCACTCAGCTCCGAGGTCTCCTCTTTTGTCGGAACGGAGTTATCGGAGCCGATCTTCGAGATCTTCCAGGCTGTCTGACCACGATTTAGAGAGGGTGGTAAGCAGGCTGTTGAAGTCACAGGCACTAGCCCAAATGCTCCATAGCCCGTCTCAGCAGACTTCGGCTATTGCTCTTTCCCTTGAACTTCCTCCTCCGACTCTCCTCCAGAGTTCGGAGCCGGAGCTTCTCGGGACAGCGACCGTGTCGGCGCCGGAGCCGATACATCCCCTTTTGGCTCCGTTGTCTTGGGCTCCGATCTCCTCCATGAGACCTTCCTTGGAGGGATCCAGTCATCGAGTTTCCCTTGTCGGCTCCGAGGGGGCTAGTGGCATCGGACCCTTGTCCGACCCCGCTCTCCCTCTCGGGGCTTCGGCTTTGGTAAGCTCGGCACCGACATCGGCCTCGGAGCCTTCTCTCTCAGTGGAACCGGGAATTCCTGTTTCTTCGGAACGGGAGTATTCTGGTCTCCCTGGGAGAGGAGCCTTTGAGGTGATGAGGAGTGTCCTGGCACCCGAGCCAGGTCAACGGTCCATCCCTTTAGCTCATCCCTCTTCGGTGCCTGTTGATGTCTCTTGCCAGCCTCTTGCTCTCAGGCCCAGGGATCCATCACCCCAGGTTTCCCCATTGGGAATAACTTCCTCTTCCGAGGTTTCTCCTGATCCCGCAGGGGAACCCCCGCGGAAGAGGACGTGTAAGAGGAAACACACAGACTCCCCTGAGTCTACTACATCTGATACCAACTTAGATGAGTCGGAGGGTTCCCCACGGTCCCCCTCTGAGGATGTCTCCTTTTCAGACATCCTTGAACTCCTCAAACAGAGGGGGAACTGGCCTTCCATTGACCCCTCCGAGGATGAGTCGGTATACCTGGAGGCTTTTGGATCCCGACCCTCCACCTCCTGGGTGTCTCCGCCTTTCGACCCACTTATGCAGGTAGTGGCTCGGAAGGCGTGGGCAGCCCCAGATTCTGTGGAACCTGTCCCCAGGAGGCCATCCAAATTTATTACGGCCCCTTCAGACAAGCAGTTTCTTTCTAAGGGCGTCTCTGTGGATGCTATGGTGGTGGCAGCGGCCACCAAGAAGGAACTTGCGGATCCTTCCGTGCCTGTCCATCCTCCTAACAAAGATTCTAGGACCATGGATAGGTATGGTAAGCGGATGTTTTCTTCAGCGACCTTTGCTATGCGTTCGCTGAACTACCTTTGTCATTTCACCAGACTTCAAAGAGATATTCTCAAGGAACTAGGTGAAGTGGTTCAGGATCCTTCGGCTGCTGGGGCTCAAGACAAGATTGCCTCACAGCTAGCAATCCTAAATTCTTTAACCAACTCCTCCATGCGGCTCATATCCTATGCAGCCGATGGAGCGAAGAGCCGCAGGCACAGGAGTGGCTCTTAGGCGTCAAGCCTGGATGCGGCTTTGTAATTTCGTGGACCCCTTTAAGGCGTCCTTCACCAATACCCCCTTTGACGGTTCGGCTTTGTTCGGACCTCAGGTGAAGGAAACCTTGACCAGGTGTGAGCAAGACGGCAAAACTCTTTCTGCCGTAGGAGTCCATTTTTCCACCCCTTCTAGACCCTATCCCAAGGGTCAGAAAGGAGGAAAGATGTGGTTCCGTAAATCCCAAGGAGCAGCGCCGGACACATGTGGTCAGTTTACCCCCAGAGGCAGAGGGGGTAACAATAATAGACGCCGCCCTAGAGGCAGGGGGGGTCCCCAGAATCAGGGCAACAGGGAGTCTCTTCCTGATAAGCCCTTTCAGCATCCCTGAGATGTTGCCCAACTGTCCACCCTTGGAGGCAGTCGGGGGAAGGATATCACTGTACCCAGTAGCCTGGCGTTCCCTTTCACAAGATATGTGGGTACAGTCGATCATATCCGAGGGTTACAAAATCCCCTTCGAAAGGTATCCCGTACCTCACCAATCCCTTCCAGACATCTCACCCGGTCAAAGGGATTTGGCAAAACAGGAGGTTTCAAAGCTCCTAGAAAAAAGAGCCGTCCAGACTGTTCCAGCAGACCAAGTAGGATCCGGCGTCTACTCGAGATTCTTTTTGGTCCCCAAAAGGACGGGAGATTGGAGACCTATTTTAGACCTGAGCAATCTAAACAGATTTGTCAAGAAGGCAAGATTCCGGATGGTCACGCTTCAGTTCATTCTGCCCTTTCTGGGCAAGGACAACTGGATGTGCTCGATAGACCTTCAGGACGCGTACTATCACATAAAGATACACAGGCACTCCAGGAGGTTTCTCCGCTTTCGGCTAGGGACCAGTCATTATCAATTCAGAGCCCTGCCCTTTGGCCTCACTTCAGCCCCCAGAGTGTTTACCAAATGCATGGCAGTGGTCACAGCTCATTTGAGATGTCAAGGATTCCAGGTGTTTCCTTATTTAGACGACTGGCTCCTCTCCGCCACCACCAAGCATCAGCTTCTTCAGAGCAGAGACTACTCTCTGCAGCTTTGCAAAAGGTTGGGAATATCGGTGAATTTCAAAAAATCTTCTCTGCTGCCTTGCCAATCTATCACCTTTATAGGTGCAGAATTAAACACTGTCAGTATGTTAGCCAGACTAACAGATCAGAGAATTCTGGACATCCAAAAATACGTTCGGATTTTATTGCAGAGCAGCAAAGTCAAAGCCAGATTGGTTCTGAAGGTTCTAGGTCTTATGGCTGCGGCCATTGTACTTCTACCATTAGCTCGCTTCCACATGCGTCTTCTGCAGTGGATGTTATTCACTCAGTGGTTGTTCCGGAACCTTCCCATGAGGCACGAAATCTTGGTTTCACAATCGTGCAGGACTCATCTAACCTGGTGGATATCTTCCCCTCTACTTCATCAGGGCCGACCATTTGTTCCCCCTCCTCCGGTTGCCACAGTCACTACGGATGCCTCTCTGATCGGGTGGGGGGGCATTATCAGGGCAGGATGGTCCACGGGACTTGGCAACCCATCGAATACCATCTGCACATAAATGTCCTGGAGATGAGAGCGGTGCTTTTAACGTTGCAAGCTCTCAACGACTTTCTTCCCGCGGGGACTATTGCAGTTCAAATGGACAACATGTCTGTGGTCTGGTACATCAACAAGCAGGGCGGGACCAGGTCCTATCCTTTGTGTCGAGAAGCTCTCAGACTTTGGCAATGGGCAATCTCCTCTCATCGGTTTCTGATAGCAACGCACATCCCCGGCAGGTCCAACCTCTTAGCGGACAGACTGAGCAGAGCCATTCTCATGCCTCATGAGTGGTCTCTCAATCAATCGATAGTGGACGAGATATTTCTGAAGTGGGGCACCCCTTGTTGCGACCTTTTTGCTACACCCCAAAACAACAAATGCCCGGACTTCTTCACCCTCTTTCCCCTACCAGGCCAACCCCTGAGAGACTCTCTAACCCAGGATTGGCCCCGGGGACTTCTGTACGCCTTTCCTCCTTTCCCCTTAATTCCACAGGTCATTCAGAAAGCTACCGTTCTGAGAGCCAAGTTGATTCTCATTGCCCCTTACTGGCCTCGACAAATTTGGTTTCCGACCCTGCATCGTCACCTCCTGGTGCAGCCTTGGCATCTGGACCCAGTTCCGGATCTTTTGATCCACCAATCGGGTCAACAGCACCGGGCCATTCGTTCTCTCAACCTCACTGCTTGGTTGCTCCACTTCCTTCCCTAGCCAGGCTTCCTATGATCTCTGATCCTGTCAGAGATATCTTAATAGCTTCTTTGAAGTCGTCCACCAGAACGGTTTATGCTAGCAAGTGGCGACGTTTTTCCCTTTGGGCAAACTCCAGGCACATTGATCCCTTTACTGCACCTGTGCATTCTGTTTTAGATTTTCTGGCTGAAGTTTTTCAGTCAGGATCTTCTTCATCAACAGTCAAAGTTCAACTGGCGGCTATTTCCAAATATCATGTTGGATTGCAAGATCATAACATTATGTCACATAGACTATGCAAAGCCTTTCTGAGAGGAGTTTTTCTCCTAAAGCCTCCAGTAAAACATCCTCCTCCACAATGGGATCTGAATTTGATGTTAGCATCCTTGATTTTACCCCCCTTCGAACCATCTGCTTCATGCTCCTTGAAGTTATTGACCTGGAAAACTATATTCTTACTGGCTGTCACTTCAGCAAGGAGGGTATCCGAGATTCAAGCTCTCTGCATCCGTTCCCCTTACTTGGTTTTTCACAAGGACAGGGTATCCTTGAGAACAAATCCATCCTTTCTTCCCAAAGTTGTTTCTCAAACTAATATTAATCAATCCATCGATCTACCAGTTTTTTTCCCAAATTATTCTGACAGAGCTGAACAAAAGCTTCATTTTTTGGATGTCCATCGTCAGCTCAGGTATTATTTGCATAGAACTAAACAATTCAGGAAATCAGATCAATTATTTGTCTCCTATGCAGAAAACAGGAAAGGTCTCCCAGTATCAAAAGTGACCTTATCCAGATGGTTATCTTCCACCATTTCTTACGTGTATTCGCTCAGAGGCAAGCAACTACCCTCAAAACTGAAAGCACACTCAACCAGGAGCCTATCCACTTCTACAGCTTTTCAGGATAGGCTACCCATTGATACCATTTGTGCAGCAGCTACTTGGGCCACTCCTCATACCTTTGTCTCTCATTACAAATTAGATTTGGCCTCCAGGGACAGAGCCAGTTTTGGTTCCACAGTACTCAAGAGTCTGTTTCATTGAGCCACCCGGGATACAGGTGCTAGGGACGCGGTCCCATCCAGCAAGAATGAAGGCGAGATTGACAACTTAACATTTAGAAGTTATGTAACTACCATAACGTTCCATGTTAGTTGTCTTCTCTCGCCTTCTTTCTTGCGTCCCTCCCTCCTTCCCCCTGGCCTGGACAGATCTTGAAGAGTTTCTCTTTATCAGATTCTCTCTCCTTAGTTCTTTAGAGAGTCTATCTTAAGAACTTTTTGGCCTAGTTCTTCTAGGCTAGTTTTGCTTTTCCTTTGGGATTAGTATTATTGGCAGGGTTATTTAGCTACCAAACGAGATCTGAGGTAGTCTCGCCTTGCATCATGGGATATAGGGTTACCTTGAGCTGGTAAAAGGAGTTCTCAAGCTAAGCAAGTGCCGAGTCGGAGCCGAGGATCGGCTCCGAACCCATCCAGCAAGAAAGAAGGCGAGAGAAGACAACTAACATGGAACGTTATGGTAGGTACATAACTTCTAATTTTTGTACCGTTATAAGAAATAAACAACTGATCAGAAGTTCTACAATATTTTGTTCTGTCAGGATAGTACCTGAACTGTCTTTGGACATCCAAGGTATGAAGTATCCTTTTTCCCTCATTTTTAGATTCAGGTAAGAAAAAAGAAAGATGGATAGTTTGACTGAAGTAAACCTGGATACCACTTTAGACATAAATTCATACTTCTTTTTGGTCTGGAAATGCTTGTTTATGCAAACCATATTGTTCCAATCAATGTTTAGTTATCCTTCATAAAACAAAATGTCCCTCCATTTGGGCTTTTGCCTTCACCCCATTATTTTTGGTTAGATCAGAGTTATTGAACCTTCATATTGAATTGGATGAGTCTGAACTGTGATTGTCAAGGACACAGGAATTTCCCCAGGTTACTCCTCCACTGGGCTCATACTTAGTCTTAGTAGTAACATACATAACCTTATCAGAGCCTTACAAAAGACAAACATAAATATACGCAAATATATGTTTATGGTGTTTCCATCTAACTATATACATTTATTATACACACACAACACACCCACAGACACCCGCGCGCGCGCACACACACACACACACACATATAAATATATATATATATACACACACATATAAATATATATATATATATACACACACACACACACATATATATATATATATATATACATATATATATATATATATATATATATGTACATATATATATATATATATATATATATATATATATATATCCCATTGTCAGCACAACCTTGGTGCATGAAAATAACAAAGAAACAAACAGACAAATAAAACGTAATATTTTGCAGGGGAGCTGTGCCCCTATGCCCCAGCTAATTTAATATGCGTATTATATATATATATATATATATATATATATATATATATATATATATATATATATATATATTTTTTTTTTTTTTTTGTTTGTTTTGTTTTATTTATGTTAAGGCATTTATTAAACAGGGAAGTATGCTGATCCCAGTGGACAATTTTTGGGTTCAGCACAGAGTTACATACCAACCGAATGAATGAATGAGACATTTAGATGTAAGCACACAATGGAAAAATTAAAAATTACAAAAATTATGAAACAAAAAATTTGTAATGTAAGAATGTGTTTGATGTTATGTGATCCTATCTCGCCTACATTCTGAATGATGGGTTCGGAGCCGATCCCTCGGCTCCGACTCGGCACGCTTATGCCAAAGAGCGAAGTCTCTTATTGGCTGAGCTTACTATATCCCAGGATGCACCACTACCAGTTCCCCAGATCTCGTTTGCCGCTTCCCTGCGAAGACGTGGTCTCGAGCTGGCTGGGCTGAGTAGTTTTTATTAACTAACTTTCTGTCAGTTTTTTGCTGTTTTTGCTAACAAAAGCTGTTTTAACGGCTATCGCTAACTTTGTGTACGTTTTGGATTGAAAAATTGTTGTGTGTGATTGGGTTAAGTTTGTTTTCGGCCCCCCTCCATCCAGGGCCTTTCCGGACTTTCAACCTTCAATACAGGGTCTCTAGTAATACTTAGTTAGTTAGAGTTCCCTATACTTTGTTCAGGAAGTGTTACATTAAGCTATTACTGTAAGCATAGCTTATTATCAGTGAAAATTAGTTGTTTACTCTTCTGTGTAAGTGACTTGAATTGTATAACATCATGTCTCAAACCCCTAGGCCTTCGGGCTTTAAAAAATGTTCGAAATGCGGGTTTAAAATGTCTATCACAGACGACCATTCGCTCTGTGTATATTGTCTCGGGGCAAAGCACTTGCAGGAGTCATGCAGTGTATGCCACGCTTTTTCCTCAAGGGTCCTCCAGGAGAGGAAAAATAAATTGATTCTTAAGGGGTTAGTTAAACCCTCCTTTGAAGAAGCCTTGGCATCCTCTCGGCTCCGCCAAAGAAAGGGCTTCGGTTCCGACCAGTCCGTCGGATCCGACTGCCAAGAACTTAGGCAGGCCTCTCCTTCGGCTCCAAAGACTTGAGCCGAGGTTGAACGGTCTGCCTCGATGCCACCAGTGTGCGACTCCTCTGGCTTGGGCCGATGGCTGGGGCATCGAGGCGGGTCACCTTCGGCTCCGCTGCTCGGAGCCGACAAGGTGCCGCTCAGACACTTCCTCCTCGGCGCAAGTCTACCTCGGCACCGATGGAATCTGCTGTGAGTATTCCTCGGCGCCGATACTCATCGAAAGTCGCCTCGGGCGGTCCCCTAGTCCTTTGGGGCCGATGGAGAGGCCTTCTCGAACCCGTTCTGTTTCCTCGGTCTTGAGGATGTCGGATTCTGATATAGACAGGGTGCTCCAAAGACTGTTCCAGTCCCCAGTCTTCCAAAAATTTGTTTGGTTCCGACCCAGCTGGTTTGAGCCGATGACCTTGGCCCACCCGTTGCCATTCCTCCTCCGACCGCTCCGGCTCCGTCGGAGCAGGTGCTGTTGGAGCCGGTGGAGATTTCAGGGTCGGCTCCGACCCTTACTCCAACCAGACCTTGGTCCGAGTTTAGCACGGACTTCTTGGCTGGACCGGGGTGATGTTTGGGACCTATGCTTTCGGTTCCGAGCCTCCCTCGGTGCTTGCTGCGGGACTTCCGTCGGCTATCACGGCTCGAGTCGGACACTCCCAGGATTCTGGGGTCCGGCTTTCAGGGCCATGAGGAGTGCCTTGGCCAAGTCCTCTTGGCCATCTCCCGGTTTTACCAGCACCTTCCTGGGCGTGGAGACTGGGTCTTTGGCAGTTCCTGTCCGTAGCCAGCGGAGCCCCGAGGCCTGAGGTTACCCCAGTGGGGTTCCCCTCCTCCTGAGGGTTCTTGAGTTGTCTTCAGAGGAACCCCCAAGGAAGAGATCGTGCAAGAGGAAGCCGTGGACTCCCCCGAGTCTATTACATCGGACACTGATATGGATGATGCGGAGGGGTCCCCGAAGTCGTCCTCGGATGATGTCTCATTTGCAGACATCTTAGAGATCCTCAAACAACGAGGCTGGATTTCCAAACCCCCTCTGCTGACGAATCAGTGCTCCTCAAGGCCTTTGGGGGCTCAGCCCTCCGCCTCCTGGGTGTCTCCGCCCTTCGACGAGCTTCTGGATTTAGTTTGTCGAAGGGCGTGGGAACATCCAGATACCGTGGAACCAGTCCCTTCTCGTCCAAATAAATTCTTATCTGCTCCCCCCGAGAAGGAGTTCCTTACTAAAGGCGTGGCTGTAGATGCCATGGTGGTGGCATCTGCTACACAACAGGGCGTGGCAGAGGCTTCAACGTCTATCCATCCTCCTAATAAGGAGTCTAGGAGTATGGATAGGTGCGGGAAGCGCACCCTGACTTCAGCGGCCTTTACCTTAAGGTCTCTGAACTATTTGGCACATTTTACAAGGCTTCAGAGGGATCTGGTCAAGGAGTTGTCAGATTCCTCTCGGGTAACCTACCTGAGCAGCTAGCCCAGTCGGTTAGCTCTCAGTTGGCTATCCTTCGTCAATTTCTAACTCGTCCATGAGGCTCATTTCTTATGCGGCGAAGGCGGGTAAGCGGCAGGCACAGGCGTGGCTCTCGTGACAAGCCTGGCTCCGTTTGTGTCAGTTCGGAGGCCTTCAAGTCTTCCTTCGGACGCTCCCTTTGATGGGTCCTCATTGTTTGGACCCAAGGTGAAAGACACCCTTACCCGCTGTGAGCAAGAGGAAACGTTATCTGCCGTAGGGGCCCGTTATTCCACTCCCTTTCGGCCTTACCCCAAGGCCAAAGGAGGGGAAAATGTGGTTCGAAAATCTCGCAAGTTTTTCTCCCAACAGCAGGAAGATTCCCGTCCAGAGGCAGAGGGCGGGAAATTTTTCAGGGAGATGCCGTCCCAGAGGCGGCAGAGGCCCGCAATTCTGGAGACCCGAGTCCTTTCGTGGCTCTTCAGCCTCCCACACGACATGAGGGATTGCCCGGCTGTGCTGCTCGAGCCAGTCGGGTGTCGTTTGCCAAGCACCTAAAAGCCTGGGAGTCAATCACTCAGGACAGATGGGTGCTTCGGATCATTGCGGAGGTTACACCATCCCATTCAAAGACTCACCCCTCCGTCCAAGAGAATCCCGGACCCACCACCCAGTCAAAGGGAAATAGCAGCCGCAGAGGCTTTAAAGCTGCTAGAAAAGGAGTCATCCAACGGTCCCCACAGACCAGATCGGATCAGGAAATTACTCCAGGTTCTTTTAGTGCCAAAAGACAGGGGACCTGAGACCAATATTGGATCTCAGCAGACTGAACCAATCCGTAGCGAAATCCAGATTCGAATGGTCACGTTACAATCCATTCTCCGTTGTTGGAGAAGGATGTTTGGATGTGCTCCATAGACCTCAAGGGCGCCTATTATCACATACCGATACATCAGGCGTCCAGAAGGTATCTGCGCTTCAGCCTGGGAGTCAGTCATTACCAATTTTGTGCTCTGCCCTTTGGTCTCACCACAGCCCCAGGGTGTTCACCAAGTGTTTGGCAGTAGTGACGGCTCACCTGACAAGTCTTGGATTCCAAGTGTTTCCCTATCTCGGCGACTGGCTCCTGACTGCCACCACCAGCCATGTACTAATGGCCTACCTCAATGCCACCATCTCTCTGGGTGTTTCCCTAGGGATTACATTCAATTGGTCAAAGTCTGTCTTGCTGCCCTCTCAGCATAAAGTTTATAGGGGCAGAGATAGACTCAAGATTGATGCGTCTTTCTTCCTGCGAAAGGATCCGAACCTTACAGGGCCAAGTTCAAGCTCTGATCTCGAGATCCAAAGCCCCAGCCAGGATGGTCCTACAGGTTTTAGGCTCAATGTCTGCCACGGTTCTTTTAGTTCCTCTAGCAAGATTACACATGAGGATTCTTCAGTGGCTCTTGTCAACTCAATGGTCCTTTCAGGATCTTCCCCTCAATCATCACATCATGATTACGGAAATATGCAAAAGGCACCTTCGCTGGTGGGTTCTGACATCCAACTTAGATCACGGAAAACCCTTTGTTCTCCCTCCAGTGGTTACCCTGACGACAGATGCCTCCCAGATAGGGTGGGGGGGGCATTGTCTGGGCAGGCTAGTTCAGGGCTCCTGGCTGCCGGACGAAGCTCTTCTCCACATCAACGTGTTGGAGATGAGGGCTGTACTTCTATCCCTACAGGCCTTACACGAGTTTCTTCCTCAAGGCATCATCGCCATCCACACAGACAACATGTCGGTGGTTTGGTATCTGAACAAACAAGGAGGGACCAGATCGTATCCCCTTTGCAGAGAGGCCATGAGAGTGTGGGAATGGGCTGTAGCTACCAACCGCTTCTTGGTAGCGACCCACATCCCGGGAAAATCAAATGTATTGGCGGACAAATTAAGCAGGACAATTCTCTCTCCTCACGAATGGTCTCTAAACCGCACAGTAGCAGCTCAGGTTTTCAAGAGATGGGGACGTGCTGCGACCTATTTGCAACTCCACAAAACACCAAGTGCCAGAAGTTCTTCTCCTTGATTCCACATCAGGAAGTACCAGCCAAGGATGCTCTAGCACAACCTTGGCCAACAGGACTACTTTATGCCTTTCCTCCAATTCCACTCCTTCCAAAAGTTATTCAAAAAGCTTCTCAACTGGGGTCTTCAATGATTCTGATTGCCCCATACTGGCCTCGTCAGATATGGTTTCCTTACCTGAAAAAGCATGCAGTGGGCGATCCGTGGACCTTGGACCTGATCCCGGATTTGCTAATCCATCAGTCGGGACATTGGCATCAGTCCCTTCAATCTCTAAAATTGACAGCTTGGCTCCTCCACTTCCAACCTTAGTTAGAAGGCACACACTAGACCCAGAAGTTGTTCACATTTTATCTTGACCCACAAACCCACCACTAACAAATTGTACCTCAGTAAGTGGAAGAGGTTTGCTATCTGGGCTCAACTCAAGGGCTTAGACCCTATCACTGCTCCTGTCCCAGAGGTTTTGAAATTCTTAACATCCTGTTTAATCAGGGATCTTCTGTCTCAACTATTAAAGTTGTTCTAGTTTCTATCTTAATCAATCCATCGATCTACCAGTTTTTTCCCAAATTATTCTGACAGAGCTGAACAAAAGCCATTTTTGGATGTCCATCGTCAGCTCAGGTATTATTTGCATAGAACTAAACAATTCAGGAAATCAGATCAATTATTTGTCTCCTATGCAGAAACAGGAAAGGTCTCCAGTATCAAAGTGACCTTATCCAGATGGTTATCTTCCACCATTTCTTACGTGTATTCGCTCAGAGGCAAGCAACTACCCTCAAACTGAAAGCACACTCAACCAGGAGCCTATCCACTTCTACAGCTTTTCAGGATAGGCTACCCATTGATACCATTTGTGCAGCAGCTACTTGGGCCACTCCTCATACCTTTGTCTCTCATTACAAATTAGATCTGGCCTCCAGGGACAGAGCCAGTTTTGGTTCCACAGTACTCAAGAGTCTGTTTCATTGAGCCACCGGGATACAGGTGCTAGGGACGCGGTCCCATCCAGCAAGAATGAAGGCGAGATTGACAACTTAACATTTAGAAGTTATGTACCTACCATAACGTTCCATGTTAGTTGTCTTCGCCTCTTCTTGCGTCCTCCCTCCTTCCCCCTGGCCTGGACAGATCTTGAAGAGTTTCTCTTTATCAGATTCTCTCTCCTTAGTTCTTTAGAGAGTCTATCTTAAGAACTTTTTGGCCTAGTTCTTCTAGGCTAGTTTTGCTTTTCCTTTGGGATTAGTATTATTGGCAGGGTTATTTAGCTACCAAACGAGATCTGAGGTAGTCTCGCCTTGCATCATGGGATATAGGGTTACCTTGAGCTGGTAAAAGGAGTTCTCAAGCTAAGCAAGTGCCGAGTCGGGCCGAGGATCGGCTCGAACCCATCCAGCAAGAAAGAAGGCGAGAGAAGACAACTAACATGGAACGTTATGGTAGGTACATAACTTCTAATTTTTGTACCGTTATAAGAAATAAACAACTGATCAGAAGTTCTACAATATTTTGTTCTGTCAGGATAGTACCTGAACTGTCTTTGGACATCCAAGGTATGAAGTATCCTTTTTCCCTCATTTTTAGATTCAGGTAAGAAAAAAGAAAGATGGATAGTTTGACTGAAGTAAACCTGGATACCACTTTAGACATAAATTCATACTTCTTTTTGGTCTGGAAATGCTTGTTTATGCAAACCATATTGTTCCAATCAATGTTTAGTTATCCTTCATAAAACAAAATGTCCCTCCATTTGGGCTTTTGCCTTCACCCCATTATTTTTGGTTAGATCAGAGTTATTGAACCTTCATATTGAATTGGATGAGTCTGAACTGTGATTGTCAAGGACACAGGAATTTCCCCAGGTTACTCCTCCACTGGGCTCATACTTAGTCTTAGTAGTAACATACATAACCTTATCAGAGCCTTACAAAGACAAACATAAATATATAAATATATGTTTATGGTGTTTCCATCTAACTATATACATTTATTATACACACACAACACACCCACAGACACCCGCGCGCGCGCACACACACACACACACACACACACACACACACACATATAAATATATATATATATACACACATATAAATATATATATATATATACACACACACACACACATATATATATATATATATATATACATATATATATATATATATATATATATGTGTATATATATATATATATATATATATATATATATATATATCCCATTGTCAGCACAAGCTTGGTGCATGAAAATAACAAAGAAACAAACAGACAAATAAAACGTAATATTTTGCAGGGGAGCTGTGCCCCTATGCCCCAGCTAATTTAATATGCGTATTATATATATATATATATATATATATATATATATATATATTTTTTTTTTGTTTTTGTTTGTTTTGTTTTATTTATGTTAAGGCATTTATTAAACAGGGAAGTATGCTGATCCCAGTGGACAATTTTTGGGTTCAGCACAGAGTTACATACCAACCGAATGAATGAATGAGACATTTAGATGTAAGCACACAATGGAAAAATTAAAAATTACAAAAATTATGAAACAAAAAATTTGTAATGTAAGAATGTGTTTGTTTGTGTCTTTCGGCTTTTCCCGGTTAGGGGTCGCCGCAGCGGAACTCCGGTCCGCTAATGATTGGCAGTAGATTTTTACATACCGGCTTGCCGGGCCTAACGCACAACTTTCAATGAAGGAACGCCCATTCACACATGTCTCTACACAGAAGACGCTCTAACTGAGAAGCGAACGGGCAACGTCTAACTGTGAGGCGACAATGCTACAGCAGCACTACCACCGCAGACATAATGTAAGAATGTGTTGTGATTACAATATCACTATAATAGTTATTAGCACCAAATAATATGAGCATATTGTCATGATGTATATTATGGTTACTGACATTTTAACTCTAAATGTTCTGTGTTGCTTTACATGTCAGCACTTGGTCTCCAAATATTAAAATAGCAGAATTTTTAGCTCTGATACCTCAATGTCAACACAAATTACAAGTACTTCATCATTACAGTTTACTATATGCTGTTTTTTTTCTTTCAGCAGTGTATACTTACTTTTGACTCTATTCAAAATTATTGCACTTTACTGAGTTTAAATGCATATATGTACAACATCATCATCTGGTAAAGCAATAGCTTTGTATCAGTATTCAACATTATTACTGTACTTTTTCCCTAAATAGGACTTATATTCAGTGCTGTGTGCAAATGCCTTAAGTTACATTTATGAAATCTCAAGTGTGTAGTAAGCACATATTGGATAAGTGGTTATATTTGTTAATCATCAATAACTAATGAAGAGAATTCCATGTAGTGTATCTCAGGATCTTGGTTCTTATCCCCCGGGGACTAGCCTTTGTATTCAAGAATTTTATGCCACCCATACTTCCACAGTGGGAACTGCCTGTAGGCAGTGTAGTGGTTATGTTTATTTTATTGACTTCCTGAGGCAGGGCAAATATAGCACATCAGACATATGCAGCATGCAGTACATTTCTCCTTAGGACACATTCTTCCATTTCTTGTAAAATACAAACACCATTTACTTTGTCAAATCAAAAAAAACATAGTGATAGAACTATATAACATACATGCCCCAAACCCACTATTCTCATTAAGGCTACATATGTAAATGCAGAGGTACAGTGATGCAATGAGTATGAGAGAGACACCAGTAAATGAGTAACAGGCAAGAGCTCTGAAGTAAGCTGCCTGAAAGTTATGGTCAATGACCAAGTGGGTGTTCATCAACTCATACTGTGTCACAATACAAATTTCTGATATTTCCACTAGTCACAAAAAATCAGACTACCACAACATCTTACTTAACTCCCATACCATTTTTACTCTACTGATTTCCTCACCATCTCTTTAGGTACCTGTATTAACTCAAATTTTAAACCATAACATATGTTTACATACAATATTAGAAAAGAAAACAAAAAGTAATAATAGCTTTCATTGTTATTGCCATGGAGTATTTATATGAACAAATCATAGTAACAGCTTTCAAAGTTATTATGCAGTATTTATTTATATTTTATTTTAAACATTTTCACTCATTCCAGTAATTTATCAGTTGTTCAATTCTTGCTTTCCGTTAGACTTCACTATTGTTCCTGACTCTTACGCAGCATATACTGTGCCCACAAATTGCATTTTTTCTAAGAGAATTGCAGCTTCCCTCTTCTAAATATCTTATGACCAGTTCTTTTATTTTCATTGTCACTTTCTAATAATGTATTTTTGAACGCCAATAACATTAAACTTGGTTATAGCTAACTAGGTGTAGACAATCTAGAGTCTAGATCCCAGCTTAAAAGAATGATTTGCTTAGTTACAACCATTTGTTCTTCCACAATTTCTGTCAAGGGACTTTGTAGGGAACTTTTCAGTTCACAAATTCATTACATTCCCATAAGGTTCCCAATTACCTGCCTCTTCTCCATCACACCTCCAATTATTGATATCTGCCTAAACAAACCAAACATTTGAAGTCTATTTTGAGTATAAAAAATGCTTAAAAACACTTCCATGCAAAAAATGCAACACTTCGGTACCTTCTTGCACATCTGGGAGCCTTACAGATTTCATTTGCTTATTCCCTTGTGAATTGCCTAAATTTCTTGCTCCTTGCTTAATTTCATTTACATTCTCTTTTCCCAATCTTTTGTAACCTTGTCTAATTGATTGCTACTGTTATGCAATATTTCATGCACCCTACTAATTTTCACTTTGTTAACAGCAACTTCAGTTCTTGACTCATGTCAGTACTATAATAGAATCATTCACTTAGACATCTCCCATCCCCTTTTCTTTGCCTACACTCTGTTATCAATCCCAGATAGGGAAAGAAGTCTTTAACTTCTAATCCAAACTTCTGATGTTGTGTTGTCCTATCTCGCCTTCATTCTACACTGGTTGGGTTTGGAACCGAGCATCGGTTCTGACTAGGCCTAATTCAAAAGCTCAAGAGCTTCTACTGGCTCGAGGCTATGCCCTATCCCATGATGCTCCGGGAGGATTACCCAGATCTCATTTGCCGCTCAAGCAGATCAGGTGACTTCTGGCTAGCTCTTGGCTAAGTTTTTCATCTTTTTGTATTTTTTGTGGTTAACATTAAATTTTTTCATAGTTAAACTTTGTTTAGGCATTAGCTAGTGTCTTAGAGGCTTTGGTTTGTGTTTTCTCTATCCCTTTGTGCTGTTGGCCATCGTCCTTTTCTCGTCAGGCCTTCTGTTTGTATTGTCATAGTTCCCTATTCTCCGCCACAAGCTCATTTCATTTAGAGAGCTTTTCCTCCCCTTAAGGAGCTCATTTAGGTTAGAGGGCTCCTAGCGGCCCATTTAACTTAGAGGACCGCTTCCCTACATTCCCCTTTTGTTCCTTTTCTTGTCATGAGGAGGATCCGTTTGTTTGTCAGTGTTCCCTCCTGCGTGTTGGTTGTGCTTTGTATAAGTTAAAAAAAAATAAATTCCGTAGTCTAGTTAGTGTGGTGTGTTTTTTGATTTTGCATAAGTTTAAGTTGGTAGCTTCTTGGTTGAAGCTGTAGTTGTTTATATTATATGTATCTTCTTTGCTGGATTGCCTAGTGTAGGAGACTGCTTGTTTCATTTTTACTTTGTGAGATAACAAAGTTCTAAATTTTTTCAGATTGGTTCTGTTTTTTCTTGTGGCTATAGACATGTCTAGGGATCAGAAAGAACCCAAACAGTCTGGATTCAAAAAATGTGACAAAGGCAGCCAAAAAATGTCTCGCACGGATGGGCACACCAGTTGTGTTTATTGCCTTGGTACCCTCTATTTGCAAGAATCTTGTGCCTTTTGCCATGCTTTTAGCAGTAGAGTACTTCTTGAATGCAAGAACAAACTGATTGTGAGAGGATTGCTGAAGATTCCCTTTTCAGAGGCTTTGGAAGGGTCTCAGAGCTCCAAACCTTCGTCAGTATCTCCTTCTTCCCTTCTTCTTCCTCGAAATTGGAGAAGTCTGGAAATAAACTCTAGCCTTGGATCTGGCTTCGGAACCTTTAAAAAAAATTACAGCAAAATCACCAATCCCAGAACCAAGGGCTCTTGGCTCCAGAAAGACTACCTCTTAGGCTCCATCTATAGTTACGGAACCGAGAGAGTTTCAAGTCAGGAGTCGGTCCCCAGTTTTGGGCTGATTACTCCAAATCTGAGATCTCAAGTCTGAGAAAGAGTGAGATCACCTTCGTTGTCCTCCTGTTCTTCCAGGAGCCTGTCTGATGATGACGTGGAGCAGGTGGTGAGGAGACTACTTCGTGCACCAGCGTTGGCAAAAATCCTGTCGACTCCAACCTATAGGGAACCAGAGCTGACTAAGGCACCATCACCTTCTTCGATTCCTCCTCCAACCCGGTCATTGGCTTTGGAGCCAGAGGGCTCGGGCCCGATAGTAGTGGAAATGTTGGAACCGAGACCTCCAACAGGATCATCAGTTCTGATATCTGCTCTGACTACCTCAGTTCCATTGGGATCTGGGGAGTCTAGAAGCTGACGCTCTCCTGTCAGGTCCAGGTAGGGTTCTATCTCTTGGGGCTTTGGCGCACTTGAGCTCTGCTCCTACATCGGCTTCAGAGCCCACCACTCTTCTTCTGGCATAGTCTTTCAGTTCTTTGGAGCCAGGGACCACCTTGGAGTGGGGTGAGGGGGCTTTTGAGCTGATGGAGAGAGTGCTGTCACCTCCGACAGCTCCACTCTCGGGTTTGAGTACTCTTCCCACAAAAGCACCTCTGTCGGTCTCAGCACCATCGCTCCCCCCCAAGCGCAGAGACCCTGAGCCCCAGGAAGCCTGTGCGGGTGGGACTATCTCTTCTAAAACTTCCCCAGAGTACCCCTATGAGGAAGTCCCTTGGAGGAGATTGTGTAAGAGGAAGCACATAGACTCCCTGGATGAGTCTATCACCTCAGACACTGACCTGGATGATTCAGAAGGGTCCCCATGGTCCTCCTCTGAAGATGTCTCCTTTGCAGACATCCTGGAGATTCTGAAAAAGAGGGGTGGCTGGAAACCCACCAATCCTTCTGAGGACTAGTCAGTATACTTGGACACTTTTCGGTCTTGCCCTACCGCCTCTTGGGTGTCTACATCTTTTGACCAATTAATGAATGTGATTGCTCGTAAGGTGTGGAGCTCTCTAGATACAGGGAAGCCTGTTCCGAGGAGGCCTAACAAATTCATAACTGCACCCTCAGACAAAGAATTTTTAATCAAAGATGTCCCAGTAGATGCTATGGTGGTGGCGGTGGCCACCAAGAAGGAATTGTCAGAAACACTCTCATCTGTTCATCCACTGAATAAAGACTCCCAGACGATGGACAACTATGGAAAGCATAACTTTTCTTCAGTGGCATTTACACTTTGCTCACTGAATTACTTGACCCATTTTACGAGACTTCAAAGGGATCTCCTGAAGGAGTTAGAAGATATCCTTCAGGTACTGTAGCTGCTATGGTTTTGGATAAAGTTTCCTCTCGGCTGTCCACCCTAAACTCATTGGTTAACTCCTCTATGTGGCTGATTTCATATGCAATCAATGGAGCGAGTAGGGCAGCAGCTACAGGAATTTCCTTAAGTAGACATTCCTGGATTCGTCTATGTAACTTTGCTGAACCCTTCAAATCTTCCTTCACTAATGCCCCTATTGATGACTCATCATTGTTCAGGCCCAAAGTTCTAGAGACCTTGACCAGGTGTGAACAGAAGGGAAAAACTCTGTCTGCAAAGGGGCCTGTTTTTCCACCCCCACTAGACCTTATCTCAAAGGTCAGAGAGGAGGAAAATGTGGTTCCGCAAATCCCCAAAGAGTATTTCCAGATGCATGAGGTGACTCTTCCTTCGGAGGCATGGGAAGAAGTAACAACGGAAGATGCAGACCTTGCAGCAGAGGGGGTTCGCCGAACCAGGGTGACAAGGATTCTTTCCCTGGAAAGCCCTTTCAGCGCTCCTGACTGGAGGCCTGTCTGTCCATCTCTGGAGGCAGTCGGGGTATGTTTATTGTTGTACCCAAATGCTTGGCTAGATATCACACAAGACAAATGGGTACAAACTATCATATCCAGAGGTTATTACATACCCTTTTTCACTACCCCCCCCTTGGAAAAACAATCCATACCAAGTATTCCACCCAGTCAAAGGGACCGAGCAACATTAGAAGTACAGAAGTTGCTAGAAAAAAGAGTCATCCAAAATGTCCCTGCAGATCAAGTAGGATCTGGAACTTACTCAAGGTTCTTTTTAGTTCCAAAAAAGACAGGGGACTGGAGACCCATTTTGGATCTCAGCAGATTAAACAAGTCCATCAAGAAATCAAAATTCCGGATGGTGACACTGCAGTCAGTTCTCCTCTTTCTGTGGAAAGATGATTGGATGTGCTCGATAGATCTCCAGGATGCATACAACCACATAAAAATGGACAGGCTATCTAAGAGACACTTGCACTTTTGGCTGGGAGCCAGTCATTAGTAGTTTCAAGCTCTGCCCTTTGGTCTCACTACATCCCCCAGAGTGTTCACCAAATGCATGGCAGTAGTCATAGCTCACTTGAGGTGCCTGGGATTCTGTGTGTTTCCTTACATAGACAACTAGCTCCTAACCGCCACCACCAAGCAGAGCAAACAAGGGATGAAACCATCCATCTCTGTACCAAGCTAGGCATTACAATAAATTTCAAAAAATTTGCCTTGTTGCCTTCACAGCATCTTATATTTTTAGGTGCAGAATTAGACTCAAAGGAAATGTTGGCAAAACTTACCCCTGAAAGGATTCAGTCCCTACACAGTCAAATCAAGAACTTAATATCCAAAAGGAAAGTTCAAGCAAAGACTGTCTTACAGGTTCTGGGCACCATGGTAGCTGCTATCATTTTACTACCTCTAGCACATTTACACATGAGAGCCCTTCAGTTGCTACTTTTCTCCCAATGGTCTATGCAAGATCTACCACTGTCACACAAGATCATTATCACAGAGTCATGCTAAAAAGACCTATGGTGGTGGCTTCAAATTACTCAGTTGACCACTGGACATCCATTGGTTTTTCCACAACCAACACCAACACTGACCATGGACACTTCTCAGATAGGGTGAGGTGGGGCATTATCTGGGAAAGTCTGTCCAAGGCATCTGGCAGGAACACGGAAACCACTTGCATATCAGTGACCTAGAGATGAGAGCGGTGCTGTACACGTTGCAAGCATTCCAGGACCGTCTGCCGATAGGAACTATTGCAGTTCAGACAGACAACATGTCAGTGGTGTGGTACATAAACAAACAAGGAAAAACAAAATCTTACCCCTATGTCGGGAGGCACAATGGGTATGACAAGGAGCTGTCTCTTCTCAACGTTTTCTGACTGCAGTGCACATCCTGGAAAAATCCAGCATGATAGCAGACAAACTCAGCAGAGCTATTCTGATGCCTCATGAGTGGTCCCTGAAACAAGAGGTTGCGAAGGAGATTTTCCACAAATGGGGCCAGCCATGCTGCAACTTTTTCATCATGTCTATGAATGCCAAGTGCAGCAGCTGCTTTGCCCTAAGGGATGCGCTAGTACATGATTGGCCCCTGGGACTACTTTACGCCTGCCCTCCCTTTCCCCTGATACCAAAGGTCCTTCAGAAAGCCAACAGATTGAGAAGCACCTTAATTCTCATTGCAGCATACTGTCCTTGACAGATTTGGTTCCCCTTTCTCAGGACCCATCTACGGGAGGAACCATGGATCCTGGACCTAGTCCAAGACCTTCTGACCCATTCATCGGGGAAGTTCCATCCATCAATCCAGACCCTAAACTTGACAGCATGACTGCTCCAGTTCCACAGATAGCCAGGCTCCATGACATCTCACCAGCAGTTAGACATATATTGATTTCTTCTCATAAGCCATCTACCAGGAAACTTTACTCTAACAAATGGAAAAGATTTTCACATTGGGCCTGCAAAAACAGTATAGATCCCTTTATGGCCCCCATTACAGTAGTGCTAGAATTTCTCTCTAAACTTTTTAATGAGGGTGCAGCAGCAGCTACAATTAGAGTCCAGCTAGCTGCTATTTCTAACTTTCACACTGGGGAAATGGGCCTAAAAATCATGTCCCACAAATTATGTAAGGCCTTTCTAAAAGGGACTTTCTTGCTGAGATCTCCAGTCAGAGGGCCTCCAGCACTATGAGATCTAAACTTTGTACTATCCTCCTTAATTTTGTCCCCTTTTGAACCTGCATCATCATGTGACATAAAATGTTTGTCATGGAATACACTTTTTTTGGTGGCCTTTACCTCCATTAGACAGGTGTCTGACCTCCAAGCTCTATCTGTACATCCTCCTTACATAATCTTTCACAAAGACAGAGTCTCCTTACATACTAATTATTCCTGTCTTCAAAAAGTGTGCTCAGAGACCAATCTAAACCAGTCTATCGAACTGCCAGTGTTCTTCCTGAACTATGGCAACAGGGCAGAATATAGATTACACCAGTTGGATGTACGTAGGCAGTTGCACTTCTACATGCATAGAACTAAAGATTTCAGCAAATCAGACCAATTATTTGTGTCCTTTTCAGAAAAAAGAAAGGATTGACACTCTCTAAAGTAACACTCTCAAAATGGCTCACAGATTCTGTTTCGTTCACATACAGCTCCCAAAACAGACAATTACCAGGCAAAGTGAAGGGCCATTCCACAAGAGCTATTGCTACTTCCTCGGCCTTCCAGGCCAGACTCCTTTGGATTTGATTTGTGCAGCAGCCGCATGGGTAAGGCCTCATATCTTTATCACTCATTACAAAGTGGACATGGCCATTCGGAATAGGACTTCCTTTGGGTCCACTTTTCTGAAGAGTTTATTCCCTTGAGGCATCCAAGAAAGAAGGTACTAGGGAGGACGCTGTCCCAACCAGCATAGAATGAAGGTGAGATAGGACAACACAACATTAAAAGTTATATACTCACCGTAATGTTCCATGTTTATTGAACATCTCACCTTCATTCTTGCATCCCACTCTCCTTCCCCCTCCTTCGCTCCTGGCAGATCGGGTGGATTATTATATCTGTAATTGGATTATGGAGTCTCTGTTTCCCTTCTGCGTCTTATTTAGACAGGTTGTTTATTGTCATGTGATATTTATGCTTTCTCTTGCAAACAAGATCTGAGTAATTTTCCCATTGCATCATGGGACAGGGCATAGCCTCGAACCAGTGGAAGCTCTTGAGCTTTTGAATTAGGCCAACATTGGTTCCAAACCTAACCAGCATAGAATGAAGGTGAGATGGACAACAAACATGGAACGTTATGGTGATTACATAACTTCTTATTTATGCCCATCACACTGTATTACCTTTCAATCCTGTGTTATTTGCACTCAGTACTTTTGGCCCTTTCATAATTTCATGCAGGAAAGGTCAAGCTCAGTTTTGCATATTTTGTGCAAACCTATCTGCAGGTATGCCTGTTTCTAAAATCTCCTTTCTCCATTCATTATAACAGCAGTGGAGAAAGAGAACATAACTGCCTGGTTCCATCAGCCAAAAATTGCTTGTCAGAGAGGAACCATCCTGCCTTAATTCTTGACTCTCACCCTTCATATGTCCATTATTAACCTTAATGAAATGCAACAACATTTTGACCAATGAGCATCACACAATAATGCAACCAAACCCCCAAAAAATGCTTAAAATGAATTCACAGAAAAGTCTGTGGCAACACAATGCTTTAATAAATACATAAATAAACAAACAAATTCAAGTTAAGTGCTTTTCTCCTATATTGTAACTTTGGACGTTATCAGAAACTAGTATGTCTACAACACACACACATTTTCAAATACTGAAAGTAAAGTTACATGATAAAATTCCTCCAATGAACTTTCTCTTGCATACCCACATTTTTAAAACTTGTAGTTCAAAAAATGGCACAAAAGCCATTTAAAAAAAAAACATATGTTGAAATTCATGAACTTGATCTTAAATCTTGTTTGATCTTAATTTTAATAAACTTGTCACACTCTCCCTTTCATTTAGTGTTCATTCACACTTGCCACACCAAATCACAATATTCCAATAGGACTCTCCAGTCTTCCCCTCTTAAAGGGATATTGACCTTTTCTAATATTAAAAATAAGAACCCCTTAAAACCAGTGCAAACCATGGAATGTTTTGCCCATGCATTACTTAAATATTCACTACTTATACTATATGTATGTTGGTAAATTCTTTAAAAAACAAATTTTTCAGGTTTACCAATATAAAAAACCTTGCATGCAGAACAGAATGTGAGGTAAGTCATTTCAGAAGTGTTTCAGTTAAAGCTTCCCTTGATTCTCCAATTTTGTATCTTGTCTATTTTATATCCTTTCTCCTGAGACTTACTAAAATGGCACTGGTTTGAGCTACCACTCTTGTGGAAAAAGAACCATTGCTGGCAAGATTACTGTCTTTCTTAATTAGAATTTTGCAATTGGGTTTCGTTTTGTATATAATACAGGGTCTAGTTCCTATGACTTATTGGGTAAATCTGATCAAATCAATAACTTGTTAATAACATTGTTCACTGTGAGATTATTTGCTGAAAAATGTAATACTAACACCTTCCCTGAAGGGCCATTCTTTCAAAGTTTTTGGTTAAATCCCAAACCATATTTTAATATTGGTCTGTACTTACTATTTCATACCTCTATAATCTCTCCTATCGTGTTAATAATCAATTTACTGGAGTATCCTCTTTACGCAAACATTAGTGCCTTTTTAAGGCAAAGTTCAAAGGACAAAACCATCACCATAACAGGTACAAGCATGCAAATTCTGAAGATAATGCTACTCAATGCTAGAAGTCTAAACCTCAAAATGCAGTCTCTCGAGGTGCTCCTAAAAATGGAGAACATCGATATCTGTGCAGTAACTGAGACCTAGTTCAAGGCTCCAGAGAGCACCCTTGCAATACCAGGCTACAACTCTTACCACACTTTTCGGCCACCAAACCAGGACCGAAACACTAAAGGGGGTGGGGTGTCTATATTCACCAAGGATATTCACACCACCAGGCTAGTTGCCCAACACAATGCGTCTGAAATTCTCCAGGTGCAACTAACAATAGATAAGACTGCAATCCAAATTGTACCTTGCTACAGATCCCCCACCATGCCCCAAGATTCTCACTACACCTTTCTTAACATACTGGAAAATATTAAGATACAACCAAACACCCTAATACTGGGTGAATTCCAACTACCCTGCCATTAACTGGGAAAACTACTCGTGTACCAACACCTTTGCCCAACGGTTCTTGGAATTTATAAATTGCAATGCCCTGGATCAACTAATCCATAGTCCCACTAGGGGCTCCAATTTCCTAGACCTGGTCATTACCAACATGAGAAATCGATGCTCCACACCTATGGTCACCCCCTCGTTGGTCAGGTCTGATCATAAGCTAATTACCGTTAACATCCACATCCCACCCCCACCCCCCAGTAAGGAAACATCCATAAAAAACTTCTCCAAAGCCAACTTCATACTACTCAAGTCAGAAGTGACAAACTTCATGACACCCTTGCAGATGGGAACTGAAAGTTCGACTGCTGAATCCTACACTAAGGCATTGTACGAGCACATCCACTTATGCATGAATCGTGCCATCCCAAATAGAACCAAGAGGCTTTCCTCCAAAAAAAGGAAGCCAATCTGGTGGTCCCCTGCCATAAACAAACTTTACAACAAAAGGAAGAAACTGCTGCAGAAAAGAAGAAAATCCCAGGATGCAAAAACCTCCCTTACCAGCCTCAGTAAGAAGCTGAGATCCCTCATAAAATCCTCCAATGCTAGTTACAAAAATAAAATTACTAAAGATTACAAAGGCAACCACAAGGCATTCTATAACTATGTCAAGAATCCAAAAGGCAATGCTCAGATCTGCTCTGAGCTACAACAGAATGGCATTAAATATGCTGAGCCCAAGAATATTGCCAATATCCTGGCAGATCAATTCAGTGCCAACTTCACCTCCCTCTCACCCCCTAAACGGCCCATCTCAATACCGGAAGATTGCCAAATTCTGGTAATAACGGCCACACAGGTAAAAAAATGCACTCTCCAAAGCTAAGAATACATCATCCTTGCAACCAGATGACATCCCAGGCTGTGTACTCCATGAACTACAAAATGAACTGGCACCTCACCTAAGTGTCATGTTTAATCATAGCCTCACCTCACTCAGGCTTCGTGCCCACTGAGTGGTGCACAGCTACAGTTATCTCACTCCACAAGGGGGGATCCACCTTGGATCCCGGGAACTACTGCCCCATCAGTCTGATAAGCCTGATCTGCAAGGCCATGGAATGTATTACCATGGAAATTATAAACAAAGACATTGGCAACCTTCAAACACTGGACCCCACCCAGTTTGGGTTCGTGAAGGGCCGATCTTGTCTCCTGAATCTGATTGAGTTCTTTGAATCAGTCTCCAGAGCCGTGGACGAGGGTAAGGTGGTCCACACAGCATATCTGGACCTCACCAAGGCCTTTGACACCATCCCCCACTCTAGAATCATAGATAGACTTACTAAGCTGGGCATTAATCCCTACGTCACTCGATGGGTTGCCAACTGGCTTACTGACAGAACCCACACTATAAAAGTAGCCAACTCCAAATCCAGCTCCAGAAAAGTGACAAGTGGAGTACCTCAGGGTTCAGTCCTGGGACCGCTCTTGTTTGACATCTACTTCTCTGAAGTACAGGCCAACACTAAGGGACTGTGGCTAACAACGTTCGCAGATGACTGCAAACTGGGAGCCATTATTGATTCCCCAAATGATGTGGATACTCTACAAAAGGGCCTTACAGAAACAGATGCTTGGTGCCAGAGCCATGGACTCAAGCTCAATGCCAAGAAATGTATAGTTATCCCCTTTGGGAAAAAAACATGTACCCATGAATTACCACATATGTGGCAGTACACTAAACACTGAAAGTGTGGTAAGAGACTTAGGGACACAGGTGGACAGTGGTCTCACCTTCGATAACCACATCGCCACAACAGTCAGGAAATCCTTCTATGTGGCACACCTCATTACTAAGGGCTTTTCATCCAGAAAAAATGAGGTCATTGTCCCATTGTACGCATCCCTCATTAGACCCATTATAGAATACAGTGCCCTGTTTGGTATGTACCTCTCAAGACATCTGTAACAACTGGAAAGGCTGCAGAAATACCTCACTAAAAGAATCACAGACCTAAAGAAAATGCCCTATGCTGACCGCCTTAAAAAACTCCAGCTATACTGTGTCGCATGTTGTCTAGTCAGAGGTGATCTCTGCTTATACAAGGCCATGTCAAACCCAGAGCTGTTGGACATGCTACATTTAAAGAAATCCCAATCCCTCAGAGCCACATGCTCCAGGGATCTAAACCTTGTCATCACAATAAATAAAACATGCTGGAGGGGTAGGTTCCTGACCCAGAGACTCCCCAGACTCTGGAATAGACTGCCAGGCGGCACAGTGGTGCAGCGGTTAACATTGTCGCCTCACAGCAAGAGGTTCTCCGGTTCGATTCTCGGCTGGGGTGCCTTCTGTGTGGAGTTTGCATGTTCTCCCTGTGTTCGCGTGGGTTTCCTCCGGGTACTCCGGTTTCCTCCCACATTCCAAAGACATGCATTTGGAGCATTTCTCCCCGGGCCTCCGCTGAAAACAGGATCTGTGGAACCTAGTCGGACATTCCCGGTCAACAAATGTTAAATAAAAAAATAAATAAAATAAAATAAATAAAATAAATACATGTCAAGCAGAGCTCCTCTTCAAAAGGAACCTTGATGATTGGATGGGAGAAAGGAAATTCACCCCGGGGATCACGTCAGTCGCCCTGCTAGACAAGGGTCCAGGGAAGTAAATAGTGTGGGAAGAAATAGCCAGGGAATTGTTATGGCTAAGCTTGTATAGGCCCTAGGGCCGATAGCCTAGTACCAACCTATAAACCTATGAACCTATAATAAGTCTGGAAGCCCTAATAAGCTGACTGTTTACTAGCCCTCACTTTGGGTGCTTGCTGGCAACATGGAATAAAATAAAAACAAATTTCCGTAGGTTGGCTTCCTATACAGTCTAGAAGATATTCTCAAAAACAAGTCCCTAGTTAAATAAATATCTTAAAACTTAATACTAGCATCATTTACACAGTAGGTAAATCTTAAAAAATCAGTAGTATTTCAAGGTATTGTATAAATTCATCATATTATTGCAAAGTAACAGACCATATTAAGAAGGCATCATTTAAAAATGGTAATAAACTTTGCAGTACTTACAACATACCCTTGTAAATAAATAATTCAATTCCCACCACCATGCCATACAATTTGTCATATAAAGGGGCAGACACTGCTCCCACTGCAACACCCAGCTAATTGTTTGTAGTATTCTTCTTTCAAAGAAAACATTATTCATTAATACTAGTCCATTAATTCAATAATTAACCTAAATTCTGTGCCCTGTTAAAGCTGTGTGATAGTATCACTAACTGATTCAAGGCTTTGGGAATGAGGAATAACTTTGAATATTTTTTAAACATCCAGAGTAACAAAAAAGTTGTTGCCACAGATTCCCACATTTTTAATTTTATTCAAAAAGGAGCAGGAATCTTTAAGCGGGTGTTCAGTCTGACAATAAAAACCCTTCAGTTTCTAATCACTATATTTATGTGTAAGTTAAGTTTTTAACCCACCAGCAGATGCAGTAAGGGAAGGGGGAAGGTGGAATTTCCTAAATTGGAGTGAATTTTAGGTATCACAGATACAGAAGGAATGATTGAATAGTTTACCTTCAAATATTTGTATCAACCCAGAGAAATAATACTGTCATCTTGAATCCAGAGCTTATCTAACAATCCTGTCTTGGTTTCTGATTGCCTATGCAGTTGCCTGGTAAGAGCAGTTTTATTTAATTTGTATTTTATTTCTTACCAATGTGTTCACTGTTTGTAGGAAGGAAGGGATAGCTTGTAGACAAGATTTACTTTGATTTATATTTTGTTGTTTTACCTTTCATTTTCAGTGTTATTTAGAAAATGATAGGTTTTAGACAGGCAAACTCTAGCCATCCTAAGGAACGTAGTCAGCTATAAATTCACATGGACTGCAGAGATGACAATCCAGAGTTTATCTAAACAATCCTGTATTGGTTTGTGATTGACTGTGCAGTACTTTGGTAACAGAAGTTTTTATTTGTATTTATTTTTTACACATTGTTTTTCACTGTTTGTAGGAAGGAAGGGATAGCTCATAGACAAAAAGATGTACTTTGATTTATATCTTCATGTTTTACCTTTAATTTTATCTGTTAGTTCTTAGAAAGGGATACATTTTAAACAGGCAAACTCTAGCCATCCCAAGGGGTTTAGTTAGCTATAAATTCACACAGACTGCTGAGAGGTCAGTCCAGAGCTTATCTAAACAGTCCTGTCTTGGTTTGTGATTTATTTATCTTTACTGTTAAAAAGAGGTACGACTGCAAGGGATAGTGAGCAGGAGCTACTGTTTGATTTTGCACACGATGGAAAGGATTTCTAGCTTTTGTGTGACTTTCACAACCTGTCCGGTGAAAGCAGCAACCTTACTGCACTTAATTTAATATTTAGTTGTATATAGGTTCATAGGTAGGTACTAGGCTATCGGCCCTAGGGCCTATACAAGCCCAGCCAAAAAGGTACCCTGGCTTTTGCCACCCAAGAAAATTATTTTCCTATGCCATTGTCGAGTAGAGCCACAGAACTGATCCCCGAGGTGAATTTCCTATTTCCCATCCAATCATCAAGATTTTTCTTGAAGAGTGCTTATGAGGAGCTTTGTTTGATATAGATAGGTAGTTTATTCCAGAGTATGGGAAGTCTCTGGGACATGAATCTATCCCTCCGGCATGTTCTGTTTATTGTGGTGACAAGGTTTATGTCCCTAGAGCATGTAGCTCGGAGGGATTGGGACTTCTTTAAGTGGAGCATGTCCAACAGCTCTGGGTTTGACATAGCTTTGTATGTTAGGCAGAGATCACCTCTAAGTAGGCTATATGCGACGGAGTAAAGCTGGAGTTTTTTGAGACGGTCTGCGTAGGGCATCTGTTTGAGGCTGGTAATCCTCTTTGTGAGGTATTTATCCAGCCTTTCCAGTTGTTGTAGATGTCTTGTGAGGTACATACCAAAAGGGGCGTTGTACTCTATAATGGGTCTAATGAGTGATGAGTAGAGGGGAACAATGGCCTCTTTTTTTCTGGATGAGAAACCTTTTGTGATGAGGTGTGCCACGTAGAAGGATTTCCTGACTTCTGTGACAATGTGATTATCAAAGGAGAGACTACTGTCCACCTGTGTCCCAAGGTCTCTTATTACACTTTCGGTGTTAGGTATACTACCGCCTATGTTGTAGTTCATAGGTACACAGTTTTTAACAAAGGGGATGACAATGCACTTTTTGGCATTGAGTTTGAGGCCATGGCTTTGACAACAGGCATCTGTGTCAGTGAGGCCCTTTGTAGGATGTCCACATCATTAGGAGTTTTGATTATGGCTCCTAGTTTGCAGTCATCTGCGAACTTCATTAACCAAAGACCTTCTGTGTTAGCCTGTACTTCAGAGAAGTAGATACCAAACAGGAGAGGACCCAGGACTGAACCCTGTGGTACTCCACTTGTCACTGGTCTGAAGTCGGATTTGGAGTCTGCTACTTTCACAGTGTGGGTTCTGTCAGTGATCCAGTTGGCAACCCGTCTTGTGACACCGGGATTTATACCTAGTTTAGTGAGTTTATCTATAATTCCAGAATGGGGGATGGTGTCGAAAGTCTTGGCAAGATCTAGATAGGCTGTGTGAACCACCTTACCCTCATCTACGGCTTTGGCGACTGCTTCATAGAAGTCTGTCAGGTTTAGGAGACATGATCTGCCTTTTACAAACCCGAACTGGGTGAGGTTCAGAGTTTGGAGATTACCAATGTCTTTGTTTATACATTCCGTGGCCTTGCAGACCAAGCTTGTCAGGCTAATGGGGCAGTAGTTCCCGGGGTCCGTGGTGGCTCCCCCTCTTGTGGAGTGGGATAACCATTGCTGTGCACCATTCAGCGGACACAAAGCCTGAGGTGAGGCTATGACTGAACATGCTACTTAGATGGGGTGTCAGTTCGTTCTGTAGTTCATGTAGATTGTAGCCTGGGATGTTGTCTGGTCCCATGGATGCTGTGTTCTTGGCTTTGGAGAGTGTGGTTTTTACCTGTGCAGCCATGATTACAGGAACTTTACATTCTTCCGGTATAGAGATGGGCTCTTTAGGGGGTGAGAGGGGGGTAAAGTTAGCACTGAACCTATCTTCCAGGATGTTGGCAATATCAGTTGATCTGTATTTTTAGTGCCATTGTGCTGTAACTCAGAGCAGATCTGAGTGTTGCCACTGAGATTCTTGACATAGCTATAGAATGCTTTGTGGTTGTCTTTAGAATCAGTGGCGATTTTTTTTTCGTAACTAGCTTTGGAGGATTTTATCAGGGATCGCAGCTTCTTACTGAGGCTGACAGGGAGCTCCTCCACTCATGGGATTTTACTCTCTTTTGCAACAGTTTCTTCCTTCTGTTTTACAGTTTGTTTATGGCAGGGGACCACCAGATTGGCTTCCTTTTTTTGGAAGATAGCATCTTGGTTCTGTTTGGGATAGCACGATCCATGCACTCATGTAGGTTCTTATAAAGTGCAATTGTGTAGCATTCAGTAGTCGTAACTGTATTGTCCATCTGCATGGGTGTCATGAAGTTCACCACTTCTGTCTTAAGAAGCATGAAGTTGGCTTTGGAGAAATTTTGTACTGTGGTTTCCTTAATGGGGGGTAGGGGTAGGATGTGGATATCTAGGGTAATTAGCTTGTGGCCGGATCGGACCAATGAGGCACTGACTTCAGGTGTGGAACACTGGTCACTCATGTTGGTAATGACTAGATCTAGGATATTGTTGCCCCTGGTGGGGGTGTGGATAAGTTGATCTAGGGCATTGGAGTTTATGAATTCCAGAAAGCATTGAGCGAAGGAGTTGGTACATGAGTAGTTTTCCCAGTTAATGGTGGGGTAGTTGAAATCACCCATTATTAGGGTGTTTGGTTGAACCCTAATATTTTCCAGTACATCAAGAAAAGAGGAGTAGGAATCCTGGGGCATGGTGGGGGATCTGTAGCAAGCTACAATTTGGATTGCAGTTTTGCCAAGAGTTAGTTGCACTTGGATAACCTTGGCTGCATTATGCTGAGCAACTACCCTGGAGGTGTGGATATCCTTAATGATATGGACACACCTCCGCCTTTGGTGTTCCGGTCCAGGTTACATGGCCGAAAAATGTGGTATGAGTTATAGCCTGGTAGTGCAGGGGTGCTCTCTGGAGCCTTAAACCAGGTCTCAGTCACTGCACAGATATCGATGTTCTCCATTTTAAGGAGTGCCTCGAGTGAGTGCATTTTGAGATTTAGACTTCTAGCATTGAGTAGCATTGAACCTTGCCTAAAAAAGGCACTATAGGGGTGGCAAGAACCTTAGCCAGTATCCAGAATCCCAGGGGTGGCAGGTGCAGGCCATCTCTGGCAAAGCATTGTGGTCTGTCGACTATGTCATCCCAGGCAGACAGATACTGGATCCCTTTAGAATGACACCAGAAGCTTAGCCAATATTTTTGTGTGACGTTTCTCTTAGAAGTTGATTTAAGTTTTTTTTTAGTTCTGTGGTAACTGATTTTGGTTATTCTTTTCTTTCAGAATTTTTTATTCATTTGCTCCTGATTATTCCTTAAATGAATATGACATTAATGATTTGCTAAAGCACAAATATCTTGTACAATGTAGATAAATGCTATGTATATTTAAAGGTAACACCTGATAACACTGGTGGTCTGTGTTCCTCATGTCAAAAGTAGGATGAATTGCTTGGTTCACAGGTTCATAGAATGATACTAGGTTATTGGCCTGGAGGCCCTTATAAGCGTAGCCAAGAATTTCACTCATGTTCCCTCAAAGTCAGCACCTGTTTCCCCTGTCCAGCAGGGACACGTGGGATCCCAGTGGTGTATTTTCTGCCTCCCATCCAGTTGTCCAGGTTCATCTTTTAGATGGCTAGAGAGGTACTCTGCTTGACATGGAGAGGGAGTCTATTCCACAGACAAGGGAGTCTTTGGAACACAAGTCTATCCTACCAACAAGTTCTGTTAATATCACAGACCAGGTTGAGACCTTGCGTGTGGGTTGCGCAAGTGGAGTTTGACTTATGGATATGCAGCAACTCCATCAAGGGTGGGTCTGAGATCGCCTTGTATGCCAGACAGAGTTCACCTCTGAGCAGTCTGTATGAGTCTGAGAAGAGTGACAGGGTTTTTATCCTATCTGTATAGGATAGGTGTTTGAGACCCTGGATTTCCCTGATCAGGAACTTCTGTGGTCTCTCCAACTGCTGCATGTGCTTGACAAGGTACATGCTGAAGGGGGCATTGTACTCGATAATGGGTCTGATAAGGGAGGAGTACAGGGATGTTATGACCGCCTTGTTTCTGGATGAAATACCCTTATTTATGAGATGGGCCATGTAGAAAGCCTTCTGTACAATGGAGACAATGTGGTGGTCAAAAGTCAGGTTGCTATCAACCTGGGTGCCCAAGTCCTTCACGACTGATTGTGTATTATTAGTATTATTAGTAGTAGTAAATCTAGACTTACTGCTGATGATTGCACTTGTGCAATTGGAATGGCTTGGAAAACTGTTGTTACTTATATTAATGACAGGACTGATGAAATAAATAATGTAAGGCAAAGAGCCAAAAGAACACATTTAGGAAAGGATGTGTTTATTGTCTGTAAAAATCACTCAACCCCTATGAAGCAAGACAATACCATTGACTAGTATGGAATTCTGGATACAAGTATTCAGCACTGGCAAGTTTGGAATTCTGGATACAAATATTAAGCATTCTGCGGATTCAGAACTTATAAGAAAATAAAAAAAAAGAAAGAAGTTCACAACAAATGACAAAGAAAAAAAGAAACATAACTGTAAAGCAACAAGAATACATATTAAAAAGGGTGCTGATTTGTTATGTAAAACACAGATTACAGGGAATGATAACATTTTTCTATCAAAAAAACAGTCTACAGAAAAAGGCATAATTTTTCTAAAAGAGGAAGAGGCATGAAGCAGGTGAAAAGGAAGAAATTAAAATTAAACATGGAAGGATTGAAGAACATTACTGTAAGAAAAAAGAGGAGAAAGACAAACACTGTGACAACCTGGCTCAAGCCATTGATGTACAAAGTCAGCTGGATGAGAATTGTATGCTGAGAAATATAATAAGCAATGAAAACAGAGGGATTAATAAGACTATTAGGTGATGGAGATCATTCCTTTGTAACAATTGATAGAGCAGATATTACTGAATTAGAAGTTGAAGATTCTTCAGATGTAGTCAGAAAGGATATTCTTGTAAATGGAGATTCACTTCTTAGAGGAATTGATACTTAGATTTACAGTGAAGGTAATGAACATTGAATAGTGTTGTGCTTGCCAGGAGAAAAAAATAGAAGATGTGAGGCAGGCCTTAGAACACCTTAGTGTAAGGAAGTACGTATCTTGTTTTTATTCGTGTCTACAAATGGTCTCATATGCACAGACTCTGACTGTAGGTAGGGAACTTACAGCCCTTTTAGCATAACTTGTACAGGTGTTAGGACATTTTTCACTAATCACATATAGAAAGGAGAGTTATGTCACCATGAATGAAAAGTTTTTTAGGGATAAATACCTAAAAAAAGTCTCATTTTAAAAAAAATGGAAATGTGTAGAGCATCTGAGCCTAATTGTGAGCACGCAGGTGTTCAAACAGGATGGTGTGCACTTATCAAGATCAGGGAAGAGAATTTTTGCAGCAGATATTTTGAAATATTTGACAAACACAAGGCAGGAATTTTGCTAGGTCAAAAGTTTAACAGTTCACAGACAGCAACATTTGAGGCATCTCTAATGGTTGTTAATGGTAGGAGCATTAATAATGTTTTTATTTTAATTGGAAAATTTACTACATTCACACAAGATTGATGCTGTTATTGTTTGTGAAACATGGTTAAAGAACAATGGCTATACATGTTTTTACTATAGACATTCTAACAAATAAACAGGTGGAGGTGTTATGATAGGGATTAAAGATAGTTATGAGATCTGTGATTATTACATGTTCAGTGATAACACCAATACTATAGATTTTGTAACTGTGACAATAAAGACAACCCTGGAACATATAACTATATAATATATTATTAAAGTGCAAAATGTATAAAGGTACAGTGGAATCAACCAGGAAACAATTTGCACAAACAACAAATATTCCACTGTATTAGTATCACAATCCCATCAAAAAACTAAATGGCATGAGCTTGAAATAATCCGCAAAACACACTTTTATTGTAGAAATTAAAAAACAAGAAACACCAATAAACATTTAAAGTGCTCTCGCTAAAAAACCTATGTGTACTAAATCATCACATATCATGTTAACAGGTGTTTCTTGAGTTTCTGCACTGATTGGCTTATGAATTGTATTTAACCCAGCAGATAGTAGTATGTGGTGTTCTGATGAAGTCTACACATTGTAGATGAAAGCGCTTAACTTTTTTAATTTCTGCAATAAAAGTGTGTTTTGCTGATTATTTCCAGCTCATGCCATTTAGTTTTTTGATGGGACTGTGATACTAATACAGTGGAATATTTGTTGTTTGTGTACATTATTGAAGGGGATTGACCACCAAAGCCAAGTGCTGATGACCTTTTGGAATTCATGTATTTCTTGCATGAAGCACAAGAGGGAAGAAAATAATATTAGCTGGGGACTGAAATTTACCAGAAACAGACTGGAATAATACTGATTCAGCAACATTAGTAAGGACATTATTATTACTACAACGTATGTTCAGGAGCAGCGATTGTTTCAGCTTATAAAAAGACTTAACAGGGAATGGAACATACTAGACATTGTGTTCCTAATGAAATTACTGTTACTTCATGTCAGGTTTTACCACTGTCGATGTGCAGTGTTCATGGGGTACTAAAGATTAATTTGTTGCTGGATAATTCTGCCAAACTGAAATTTAAACTAATGCACATAAGATTAATAACAGATTATATGGAAACAAAACAGTTACTATGTAAAACTAATTGGAGTGATATTCAGTGGAAGAACTGCAGAAGGAATGTGAAAAGTTTTGAAAGAGAAATTGTTTGAATGCAAAAAATTAAAAAAAAATGTTTGATATCAGGATCCAGGCACACAACATCACAAAGGTATATTTTCATAAGAACAAGATACTTGATTAAGCTGAGAGACAAAAAATATAGGAAATGGAAAAGAGGTCAAAATACAGCTTTGAAAACTGAAATAAACAAGCAGGACAAACAAGTTAAGCATAGTGTGAGACAAGATCAAGAAAAAATATGAAAATTTATATAAAGATATTGAGCATAATAAGAAACCATTTTATAGATATATAAGATGTGGAAGGAGTAAAAACATACACATTGATAAACTGTGTGTAGATTCTAAAATTTATTCTCAGACACAAAAGATTATAGATATATTTATAAAATATAATGCAAAACAGTTTGGCTCCACAAAGAGGGTGATATGTTGTCTGAGTGACATCCAGTTAACCTCAGATACTGAAATCAAATTAGATTATATTGAAAAAGAACTATGCAAACTGGATACAAACAAAGCACATGGGGAGACAGAATTGATAATAATGACCCGAGAACACGTATATGTTCATAGGTAGGTACTAGGCTATTGGCCCTAGGGCCTATATAAGCCTAACCAAATGGTACTCTGGCTTTTGCCACCCAAGAAAATTATTTTCCTGTGCCCCTGTCAAGCAGAGCCACAGAAGTGATTCCCGGGGTGAATTTCCTGTCTCCCATCCAATCATCAAGATTTTTCTTGAAGAGTGCTAATGAAGAGCTTTGTTTGATATAGATAGGTAGTTTGTTTCAGAGTATGGGAAGTCTCTGGAACAGGAATCTATCAGCAAGAACTTGCAATACCATTATATCTATTATTTAGTAGGTCGTATAAATATTGGGTGATTCCTCAAGACTGAAGACATGCACATATTAAACCTGTTTTTAAGGGAAAGGGGAGTAGGACAAACCCAGAGTCATAAATAACCCTTAGTTTCTACTTTCATGTAGTGGAAAAATAATATTGGATAAGTCATTGTCAGAAATGGAATGGTTGGGACTTGAAACCATATATCAGCATGCATATGTTGAAAATAGATCTATTACCACCTGTAACATTGATGTTCCATAACAATATAATAGCTATGAATGAAAAATTGTGCTGTGATGTGATTTATATAGATTTAACTTCAGCATTTCATAGGGTCATAACAAAAATGATCAATAAATTAGAACAACTAGATATCAATATACTCTTTATAAGACAGATAGATAGTTGCATGGCTTACAAATAGGACATAGCATGTATCATACAGAAACTGGACAGGTGACATTCTTGCTTACAGTCAGGGTGTTCCACAGGGCTCTGTCCTAGGCCCATACATGTGTAGATTGTATCTTTCAGATCTATCTTTTCATCTGAGGTGTTCTACAGTCTGTATGCAGATGACTTGAAATTGGATAAATTGATTACACGTGATACAGACAGGATATGTTTGCAAAAGAACTTGACTAAATTGACCATTTGGGCACAGGAGAATAATATGTTGATAAATACATCAAAAACTAAGCATATCAGGTTTGGGAGACATAAATTATACAACAAACAGTGATTGAAATTACATTCATTTAAGGACCTGGGTATATGGGTAGATCTAGCTTTGAGTTTTTCTAATTATATCAACCAGTTGATTAATGATAGTTATAGAACTATAGGTTGTATAAAAAGATTTATAAGTCTAGGAAATTAGAAATGATGACATCACTGTATGATAGTTACATTAGACCAAACTTGAGTACGAAATACCAGTATGGTAACCTTGTAAGAAATAAGCATAAGTAAACTGGAAAGAGTGCAGTGGAAATACACCAAGGGCATCCATGGATGTGAAAATTTAAGTTATTATGAAATACTAAAATATCTGAACTTATAGTATCTCATGTAAATATTTATGAGGAGATGTTATTCAGGTATATAGGGCATTTAGAGACATCTACCTCTGGGAATGTTTGGAGTTATGAAAAAGATGTAGAGAATCATCAGACAACCTATGTAGAAGATTCTACAGGACAACCTATGTAGAAGATTCTACAGGAATGAGAAGTGTACTAATTGGTTCTCTGAGAGAGCAGCTGATGCACGGAATAGACTATGAAATTGCATTAAAGCAAGTACTAGTTTAGATATTGTTAAGAACAGCCTGGACACTTATTATGGGAACAACTATTTTGGTATATTACTAGGCAGGAAGGGCATTAATGGCTGTGCTTGAAATATTTCTGTGTATGTATTTATGTAAAAGTTCATCAATAAACAAATCAGTCATACTCTAAGCAATAATTATTTCAGTCTTAGAAACTGTATTGTATGTTAGATCAACATTTAAAATATTCAATGTCCTTGCACAATAGTCAGCCATATCCATGATCTCCAAACTCCCAACCTTGCCAGGTTGCATAAATCTGACTTTTTTTTTTTGTTATTCAAATCCTGTATTAGAATTTTTTCCTCCTTTGATAAATTGTAAACAGTTCATTTCGGTTTGCCAGACAGCCTTTCCCTTAGTACTTTTTGATACATCCTTTCAAGTAAACTAATAGATGGATGAATGTGTGGTTTAAAAGTGCTTTTCCTTTCCAACAGCAGCTCATTACACCCATATTAAAGTAACAGATCTATAGTTTTAAGTCACGCAGTGTTCTTGTAAAGCCATCTTGACTCAAAGGAACAAAGGTATACCCCTTAAGGAAAAGTTAGTGGTGTAATGGATTAATTCTTAATTGACTGTAGTTAAAAGTACTGACATTTTGAAAAGAAGAAACATGGATAGAACCTGAATTGTTATGCCCAATGGGCAATTGTAATGTGCAGCCATTTCTCTCTACTGGATATCTTTTCTTGAGTAGGATTTGTCCGAATGTAATTGTGGTTGCCCTTGCTTCTTGACATATTTTTTGTTTCTACTGCAATATTGCTTTCTCTGTTGGGCTGTATGATCTGAATGATGAGGAAGACCTTTTCTTAAAGGGGCCTCATTCATGTTCTAATGATCATTGGAGGGTCTCATCTGTGCGGAGTCCATTTGCACATTATTAGTAAAACAGCGCTATGTGTTTTTGTTCTTGTGCCGTTCAAGAAAAGGATGCACATTGTTTTCTTTGTTGTGCTTATCATCTCAAGTAATTTCTGTTTCCCCTTGTTTGGACTCTTTATAATATGATATGAGAAAACTTTATTGTAGACATCTTCTGACAGACTTAAACATTCAGTGTAGTTTTCTTGCATGATGCACATATCTATGTTTCACCAGTGGCCAGTCTCTTCAATCCTAACTACCTGAATCCAAGAATCTAACTAGCACATGCAAACTCAGTCAAAAGCTGGTGCTGCAATATTTTTGGAAAAGTTCTCAAGAAAAAATCCAAAATCTCACTTTTTAAGTGTAATATCCTCTCCATTTATACACTTTATCCTGAATCCACTAATATGTCCTTAGAAATGGCAATGTAATATTCATTATTCATGCATGAAGCACATTGACGTTTGCTATTCTTAATCACAATTTTTTTTGTTTTGTTTTTCAAACTTAAAACAATTTTTTAAAAACTTTTAAGATAACGTAATTTTATAAACCTGTCCAAAGAACAGAAAATACATATTTAATCCTAAACTTACAAACATCAATTTTCAATTGATTACCTGGATGATAGGATTGTAAGTCCTTTTATGCAACTGTTTACTGAAGATTTGCAGCAGGTACTAATAGAGATAAGAAAGCCTGCTACTACAAAATCATATATTAACAAATTGGAAGGGTTTTCTAGTTGGTGCCAGCATCAAAACCAGCATCCATTCAGGGCTAGTTGGTCTCTGGTCTTACAATATTTGTGTGAGTTAATATCCTATGGTGTTTCTTATTTCTCTGTCAATGTTCATTTATCAGCTATTTCCACTTCTGTTCATGGAATGTCCTCTTTCAATGCAGTATTATGTCAACATGTTCTTGAAAGGGCTTTGCATAAGAGGCCTCAAAGAAAACAGCTGTCCCCTCCTTGGGATCTTAATTTTGTGTTAGAGAAGCTAACACTTACTCTACTTCAACCATCTAATCTGGCTGAATTGAGGTTCTTAACAAAAAAGACAGTTTTACTGATTGCTCTGATCTTTGCAAAAAGAGTGTCTGAGTTGCAAGATCTTATGGTGAGTCAATCCTGTCTCATTTTCTATAGAGACAGGGTTTCTTTGTGAACTAATCCTTCTTTTATGCCGAAGTGATATATTGAGTTTAGTTTAAGCCAAATTATCCACCCCTCTGTTTTCTTTCCTGAATCTAAAAATGAGGGAGAAAGGATACTCTGTAACTTGGATGTCCACAGACAATTCAGGTGCTATCTTGACAAGACTAAGTCAGGTCTTTGGATTAATTGTTTATTTCTTGTGAAGGTAAGAAGGGACAACCTGTATCAAAAGAGACCATTTCCAAATGGTTATCTATTGCTATTACCTTTTGTTATACTTACTGTGAAGGCTGCCAGCCAGCCAGATAGAATTTTGTAAATAATTCTATATCATTTGTGAATAGTAATATGGTTTGTATGCCTGCCTTAGAAATGTAAAAAAAACTATATGTTCTGTACTGAGCTTCAAGATTGTAACCACAGTGCACCCAGCTGGAAAAGAGCAGAAATGTGTATAAACTACATGCCTATGTAAATGTATGTGTTGATGGTAAAGGCGGGAATATACAGAGTTAATTTGCAAACTCTTAAGAAAACATGTAAAGAGTTTTATGATGTATATAAAGCTAGTATATCTCAGCTAAGAGACAGAATGTGTGCAGCTAGTTTCTTTCTATTGTCTTAAGACAGAGAGTATTACTAGGTTTCAAATGTAAAGTGTTTTTGTATTACTCTGTGACTTCCTAGCAGCTATACATCTGAGAGATAAGTATTTTTGACAGAGACGTGATAGAAAAGAAACCAACAAGTAAATCCGAAAAACAGAATGGAGTCCACTGGCAAGTATATACCAACGCAGAATGGTAAAAACAGTCCTTTATTAGAATAAAAACGATTATCAGTATTCACCAACATAAAATAATAAGCCCTTTTGTCTCCGATTATACAATTCAGGAGACTTTATCATTATTAATTTTGACAGAGACATGTTAAATTCTGTTTGTATCTGTTTAACCTGGGAACTAAGGCAGAGGTGACAAGAATTATGTTTTTCTGAGATGTAATGCAGTAATGTGTCTTATCAATTTAAGAACTATCAGTGAGAGAAAGTCAGGGTATTTTTCTATCTTATTCTGGACCTGTAAACATCTCCAGCACTTCTCATCTGTATTTGACTTGCTCTGTAGGTAAGTTAAGTACAGTGATTTCTCTTAGAGATAGATAGTAATACAGTAAGATTAGTCTAGATGTGATCTGTATTTATGTGAGACTGTCTTGTAATGTTGTTTTAAAGTATTTCCTGTGATTCTGAACTCTGTTGTCACTGTGTTGAGTTATTAAGTATTGTCTTGTGCTTTTATTATTTGTTATTAAATATAGTTAAACCTTTTAATTGTGTCTGTTTTGTTTAGAGATATATAAGCTCTTAGATTACTTGCATATGTATTTGGTGATACTGTGCAAGCCACTCCTAAATAGCCTTCAAATCTTAGTCACACTTACACTTTGGATAATAGTAACATTACACAGTAAGATATTGCACCCTTTGGTAAGGGCCTTTATGGTAGCTGATGAGTAGTGGTTGGTGGCAGGTGGTACTACCATATAGTTTGGGCAGAAGGAGGCATAGCTAGTGAACCTGTGCCAGGCTTACCCAGGAGTTTCTGTGTGTTTGCAGATAAATCAAATCTCAAAGTGTGTGTGTGTGTGTGTGTGTGTGTGTGTGTGTGTGTGTGTGTGTGTGTGTGTGTGTGTGTGTGTGTGTGTGTGTGTGTCAGCTACTTGGGCAGGGACATGAAGCACTGGTTGAACAGAGAGGGTGCTGGAGATTTTGGCTTGAC